>NC_053429.1:24420994-24720994 GCF_007990345.1 Gossypium hirsutum
ATCAACTCATAACAATGCACTCAGCATACCAACCTTCCTAGTCTAGCAAACCACCATAGCCGATTTTCTCAAGCTCTTCCCCTTCCTTTCTTTCCTCTATTCGGCCAAAGGTGTTCAAGAATGAACACATTTTTTTTTTTGTTTCTTTCTCAACTCAGCAACAAGATGGAGAACATTTTTTTCATCCCTTCCTTTTCATGTAATTACCATGCTCTTTATTTTATTTTCTAGCATACACACTACATAACTGTTGGTGACATGTTTCCACCCATACATGGCCAGCCACTATGCTTTATTTGGCTAATTGACATGCAAGACAAACACTTTCCCACATATTAATGGGCCACTTGAACACTTGCAGCATATTCTAAATTGTCTCACATAAGTCCCTACTAAAATTCCACATACACTGACCAAATAAAGTATGGAACTATCACACAAGCATTACGCACATCATAAACACAGAATATAATCTTTAATTATTTATAAGACTCGGTTTGTGGTCCCGAAACCACTTCCCGACTAGGGTCAATTTTGGGCTGTCACAACTCCCCCCACTTAAGAAATTCGTCCCCGAAAATCTTACCGGTAAATAGGTTTGGATATCGTTCTACGACTCTCGTTCCAGTGCTCTCGATCCTGTTGGCCATACCTTTAGCGGAACTCTTTTTTTCGTACTCCTTCACTCACGGCTAGGATACGCATCGTTTTCTTCAAATCATATCGCTGATTTCACCTCTGATGGTATTATGTGCGATGGATCAGTCTATAGCGTCGAAGCATCGAACATGAAAGATCATGGATCTTTCACTCAGGGGGCAAAATCAATCTATACGCAACTGGCCCACTCGTTAGAGATTTCGTACGGCCAATGAATCTCGGGCTCAACTTGCCCTTACGGCCAAACTAAGTACCTTTTTCCAAGGCGAAACTTAAGAAACACTTTATCTCCACCTGATATTCAATGTCTTTTCGTTTCAATCCGCATACGATTTCTGACGATCTGTGGCTGCTTTCAGACTTTCACGGATTACCTTTACTTCTGTTCGGCATCTTTAATCAAATCAACTCCGAAATTTACTTCACCGAGCTCGGTCCAAAACAATGTGTACGGATTACGACCTACAAAGCCTCGTAAGGTGCATCTTAATACTTGATGAAAACTATTGTGTAAGCGAATTCAATCAAAGGTACATACCGTTCCATGAACCACTAAACTCAAGGATGCAGCATCTCAGCATATCCTCGAGTATCTGAATTATCCGCTCGGATTGACCATCGGTTTGGGATGAAAAGCGGTGCTAAAATGCAGCTTGGTACCCAAAGCTTCTTGCAATTCTTCCAAAATCGCGAGGTGAATCTCGATCTCTATCCGACACGATAGAAATAGGTATCCATGTAATCTCACAATCTGAGAAACATACAATTCGGCTAGTTTATCCAATGAAAAATCCGTACGCACGGGGATAAAGTGAGCCGACTTAGTCAGCCTATCAACAACAACCCAAATCGCATCCTTCTTACTTGCGGACAATGGCAGTCCGGACACAAAGTCCATTGTGACTCGGTCCCATTTCCACTCGGGTATCATGATCGGCTGAAGTAACCCTGAAGGCACTTGATGTTCCGCTTTCACTTGTTGACATATTAAACATCTCGAAACAAAGTCGGAGATGTCTCGTTTCATACCATGCCACCAAAACCGACGTTTCAAGTCGTTGTACATTTTCGTGCTCCCCGGGTGAATTGACATTCGGCTACAATGGGCTTCGTTCAGAATCATCGGAATGAGTTCCTAATTCCTTGGAACACACAAACGACTTCTAAACCTCAAACAACCATCATCATCAATCTGAAACTCCGATTCCTTGTTCGGAACACACTCAGCTCGTTTTGCAACCAATTCATCATCGACTTCCTGAGCTTCAAGAATTTGATGAGTCAATAATGGTTTGGCTTTTAATTCAGCTACTAACACATTGTCAGATAGAACAGACAAGTGTACATTCATCGCTCGCAAAGCAAACAGTGATTTCCGGCTTAAGGCGTCCGCAACCACATTAGCCTTTCCCGGGTGGTAATCAATGACAAGCTCGTAATCTTTCAACAACTCAAGCCAACGTCTTTGTCGCAGATTCAAGTCTCGTTGAGTCATCAAATATTTGAGACTTTTGTGATCCGAAAACACATGGCACTTCTCACCAAACAAATAATGTCGCCATATTTTCAATGCAAACACAATGGCGGCTAGTTCGAGATCATGGGTCGGATAATTTCTCTCGTGTGGCTTTAATTGTCTTGACGCATAGGCCACAACTCGACCTTCTTGCATCAATACGCAACCCAACCCAAGTAGGGATGCGTCACTATAAATGACAAACTCTTTACCCGATTCGGGTTGCACCAAAATTGGAGCTTCAGTCAAATGAGTTTTCAGTTGATCGAAGCTTTTCTGACATTTCTCCGTCCATTCGAACTTAACATCCTTTTGAAGTAGCTTCATCATTGGTGTGGCTATCATCGAGAAACCTTTGACAAATCGTCGGTAATAACCGGCGAGCCCTAGAAAGCTCCGGACTTCGGTAACATTTCTCGGAGGCTTCCAGTTAAGTATGGCTGAAATTTTGCTCGGGTCAACTCGAATACCCGATGCGGATACCACATGACCCAAGAAGCTAACCTCTCTTAACCAGAACTCACACTTACTGAACTTAGCATATAACTGCTTATCCCGCAAAATTTGCAACACTTGCCTCAGATGCTCAGCATGTTCGGTCTCATCTCTTGAATAGACCAAGATGTCATCAATAAACACAACTACGAACCGATCCAAATACGGCCTGAAGATCCGATTCATCAAATCCATAAACACCGCAGGGGCATTAGTGAGCCCGAACGGCATCACTAAGAACTCGTAGTGACCGTACCTCGTTCTGAAAGCAGTTTTGGGTACGTCCGAATCTCGAATCCGCAACTGATAATAACCCGATCTCAAATCTATCTTTGAAAACACCGATGCTCCCTTTAATTGATCAAACAGATCATCAATACGCGGTAACGGATACTTATTCTTTATCGTCACTTTATTCAGTTGACGATAGTCAATGCACAACCTCATGGTTCCGTCCTTCTTTTTCACGAACAATACTGGTGCACCCCAAGGTGAGAAACTCGGTCGAGCGAAACCTCTATCCGTCAATTCTTGCAACTGAGCTTTCAACTCTTTTAACTCGGTTAGTGCCATACGATACGGAGCGATCGAAATTGGCGTAGTTCCAGGTACAAGCTCAATACCAAACTCTACCTCCCGAACAGGTGGCAAACCCGGTAACTCTTCAGGAAAACATCCGGGTATTCACAAACCACCGGCACCGATTCGGGTTTCTTTTCTAACTCCTTGTCATCAAGTACATACGCGAGGTATGCTTCGCACCCTTTCCTTACATATTTCTGGGCCAACATTGCTGATATTACAGCTGGCAACCCCCTTAAGTCCGCAGACTCAACTCGGATTATTTCGTTATTTGCGCACCTCAAATCGATAGTCTTGCTTTTGCAATTCACAACCGCATCATGCGCGGTTAACCAATCCAAACCAAGAATAACATCAAACTCGTCGAACGGCAAAAGCATCAAATCGGCCGGAAACAGGATTCTCGGATTATTAGAGGGCATCTCTTACACACTTTATCAACAAGTACGCATTGACCCAAAGGGTTTGATACTCGAATTACGAGCTCAGTAGACTCAACAGGTAGAGTCTTACTGGTTGCTAAGGTTTCGCATACATATGAATGAGTAGAACCAGGGTCAATCAATGCAATCACATTAGTATCAAAGAGAGTGAAGGTACCAGTGATGACGTCGGGGGAGGATGCTTCCTCTCGTGCTCGAATGGCATATGCTCTAGCAGGAGTACGGTTCTCGGCTCGATCGGCCGTATCAGAGGCCCCCCTCTGACTACCACCCCTGCCTCCTAAAATTCTCGGTGGTCTACCTCTAGATGTCACTCCACTAGGTCTTGCACCTTGAATTTATTCTTCTCATCCAGCTCCGTGCAATCTCTAATGAAGTGGTCCTTCGAACCGCATCCGTAACAGGCCCTGCTAGTAGACTTGCCCCAACATTCACCTAGGTGTCGTCTTCCACATTGGGGACATTCAGGTTTCTCGTGACGATTATTGCCCACACTAGCTACCGAAGTAGCTCGGGAGCCCATCGATGGTCTTGCCCTGATGGAAATTCCCGCAGTCGCCCTCGACTTATTAATGTCCTCCCTGAACTTCTTTACAGCTGAGAACGGAGCTTTACCCGTCGATCTTTTACGATAATCTCTAGCTTCAAATTCAGCCTTCCTCTTCTCCTTTCCAAGTTCTTTCGCCTTGCAGGCTCGTTCGACTAGTGTTACGAATTCTTTTATTTCCAAAATACCCATTAGTAGCTTTAAATCTTCATTCAATCCTTCCTCGAATCTTTTGCACATAGCAACCTCATCAGCTACACACTCCCGGGCATACCTACTGAGTCTTACGAATTCATGTTCGTATTCAGATACAGTCATACGGCCTTGCTTGAGTTCCAAGAACTCCTTACGCTTCTGATCAATGAACCGTTGGCTAATAAATTTCTTTCGGAATTCCGTTTGAAAGAAGTCCCAAGTTACTCGCTCGTTCGGGACTATGGAAATCAAGGTCCTCCACCAATAGTAGGCTGAGTCTCGCAACAAAGATACAGCACATTTTAGACATTCGTCAGGTGTGCATGACAATTCATCGAACACCCGAATGGTGTTATCAAGCCAGAACTCGGCCCATCATCAGTTACTATGGCCTTGAACTCCTCGGCCCCACGCTTCCTAATCAAGTCTACAGGTGGCTTACTCAGCCTCACAGGATCAGCGACTGATGGCATTACAGGCTCTTGGGGTGGATTATTCAAATTTGGGAATTGTTGGACAGCCGGGTTGGTTCGGGCATATTGCGCGACCCACTCATTCATCATGGTAAAGAAGGCTTGTTTAGCCCCCTCACCTTGATTATTCGCAGATGACTGAGGTTCAACAGGCGGCGTCCCTTGTGCAGGAGCAGCCGCTACGCTCTCAACGTCATCCGCTAGGGTTCTTTCTACACCGGGATCCATTTACTAATCAAAACAAAAACATTTCAACCGTCAGAAGTCATCACCCTTTTAAACATTAACATTAAGGCATGTATAGCTAGACTCATACGTGCTATGGTAGTCCTAGAACCGACTAAACCATAGCTCTGATACCAATCAAATGTAACACCCCGAACCCGAAACCGACACCGGAGTCGAACACGAGGTGTTAACTGACTTTAACCCCTTATAAAATTTATTTTCCAGACACTGCCCAATCTGTGTACTAGTCGTTTTAAAAATCATATCTTGAGTTTCGTAACTCGAAAATCAGTTTCGTAATTTTTCCCAGAAACTAGACTCATGTGCCCATCTATGTATTTTTTTCTAGAATTTTTGGTCGGACCAATTAGTACAGTTTATTAGTCAAAGTCTCCCATGTTGCAGGGGTCGACTACACTGACCTTTGCCCATTACGACTTGGATATCTCCCTGCACGGGGCTTCAATACTGATGCCGTTTGTTTCTATGAAAACTAGACTCAGAGAGGAATCTATACATATATGGTACGACCCATAATTATCTCTGGTTAATTTATAATGAATTTCCAAAGTCGGAGCAGGGAATCCAGAAACCGTTCTGGCCCTGTCCCACAAAAATCTGATTATCTCTTAATATACTGCCCATATGATCTTTTCGTTACTTCCTCATGAAAACAGACTCATCGAGCTTCGATTACATAATTTATTCATCAATTAATTCCACTCCTACTATTTTTAGTGATTTTTCAATCTCATGACACTGCTGCTGCCAGCATCTGTTACGAAAGTAACTAGGTCCATTTCATGCCTACCCTTGATCCAACTCAATCGAACATTCGTGCCATTTTCGCATGGCTTAAAGTTTACATGCCAAAGTTCAAACACAACGTAATAGCTTATACATGCCAAAATGTTCTTCTAAGCCAACTAAGAAGAAAGTACCAAAACTTGCTATCCGGTGTGATGACTTCGATGACGGCCCGATCACGCAAAAAGAGATGTGTCCAAGAAACCTAGAATAGGTGACAAGGAAACACCGAGTGAGTTTATAACTCAGTAAGTCATAAGCTATGCACTACCATCCATCAATAACATTATCACAAGAGAAAACAAAATGGAACGAGGCTAATTACTCCATCCATTCCGAACCATACCATAGTTCCTCCAACCTATCGATTCAATTTCATATCAATTCATGCATTCACATTCCATATACTCATCAATAGGACATTGAAGCATTTCATAAATCAATTTATTTTCATTACAATCAAACGACTAAACGGCCTTTCACCCATCCTACGATAAATTTTATGTACGTGACTTCAAGTATAGTTGTCACATAGGTTCAAACTTACCGAGCTCAACACCAAGTATAAGCATAGCACCTATTAGCCATGTACTCAAAACACTTACCCGATCCGCTGTCCGCGATCGACTCAATAGTGTCGCACACATAGTGTCCATAATGATTCACGAATGCATATTGAGTCCGCACACTCAGTGCTATATAATCAACTCGCACACTTAGTGCTACGTAATCAAATTGCACACTTAGTGCTACATAGTCAAACTCGCACACTTAGTGCCGCATGGTCAATTCGCACACTTAGTGCATCATATTCACTTCGTACACTTAGTGCAACATAGTCAAATCGCACACTTAGTGCTGTACAATTTAATCCCGCGCACTTAGCGCCAATCTCATGGTCATAAATGGTTATACCCGCACGTTTAGTGCCGAGATCAACAACTCAGTACATCTTACCTCTTTTCTTTTCATTCAACAATTTCATCATCACATACGTACATGCATATATATATATGTATATTATTCATTCCATTCAGCATCAATACATAAACATTATGACCATTTGAAATAATACCAACTACATGCTTAATGACTTACCTTGTGTTGGGTAAGACGGTTCCAACTCGACTACTCAGTGATCTTTTCTTTGCCTTTATCGGATCTAGTTTCCTTTTGCTCTTGAGCTTAAGTTCAACAAAATTTAAAATAGTCATTAATCGACTATTCAAGTATTACTTTCAGAATAATATATATATTGATTTGACCTTCACACACATAGATTATAGTAAGCTTTATAATAGTCAATAAATAACTCATTGGCAAATTTTCATTAATGTTTACAACAAAATCACATATTCACTACGAGCTGTTTTCCTGAGCAGTAGTCGCTAAATTGTTTATAACTGGAGCTACAAAACTCCAAATCACTAGCCGTTAATTTTCCCTGAATATAGACTCGTATATCTTCCATCCATAAAATTTTCATAATTTTTGGCTTGGCCAATCAATACCAGATATTTCTTAAAGTTTCCCCTGTTTCACTGTTTGACTATTCTGACCACTCTTCACTACGAATCAAATTTCTCATTTTACAGAATTCAAAATGTGTTGTATTTGATCTCATTTGAAACTAGACTCATTAAGGAGTCTAAGCATATAAATTTTATCTTATAATCATTTTTGTACAATTTATAATGATTTCCTAAAAACAGAACAGGGAATCTAGTAGTCATTTTGACTCAGCCCCACAATACTTCAAATATCTCAAGATCGGTAACTCTTTTGTTTTATAGTTTCTTTTGTAAGAAAATAGACTCTTCAAGCTTTAATGGCATAATTCACTCAGCTTCTAATTCAACTCCTACAAATTATGGCGATTTTCCAAAATCACCTTACTGCTGCTGTCCCCAAACAGATTATTACCAAATCAAATACTAACATTAGCATTTCACCTTAATAGCTAGCTTACCAAGCCTTAATTTAACATATTAATCTTTAACATATCTTTCACTTTTCATCAACAACTATCAAAAAGCTCAAGCACTCATCAATGGCAAAACACAAAATCATCATCAATCAACAAAATTGAACCATGGGTTTTTAGAACTCAAGTCAACTACTAAAACATGCATGCATCTCAAGAACAACATCAAACATACCTTAGTCTAGCAAACCACCATAGCCGATTTTCTCAAGCTCTTCCCCTTCCTTTCTTTCCTCTATTCGGCCAAAGGTGTTCAAGAATGAACACATTTTTTTTTTGTTTTCTTTCCTCAACTCACGGCAACAAGGGGGGTATGGATGAGACCATTTTTTTTCATCACCCTTCCTTTTCATTGTTTAATTACCATGCTCTTTATTTTATTTTTCTTAGCATACATCACTAGCATAACATGTTGGTGACATGTTTCCACCCATAGCATGGCCAGCCACTATGCTTTAATTTGGCTAATTTGACATGCAAGGACAAACACTTTCCCACATATATTAATGGGCCACTTGAACACTTGCCTAGCATATTTCTAAATTGTCTCACATAAGTCCCTACTAATAAATTCCACATACACTGACCAAATTAAAGTATGGAACTATCACACAAGCATTTACGCACATCATAAACACAGAATATAATCTTTAATTATTTATAAGACTCGGTTTTGTGGTCCCGAAACCACTTCCCGACTAGGGTCAATTTTGGGCTGTCACATTAAAGGTTGCATTTCAAGAGTTACATGACTTGGCACCCGGGCATGTAGCTTAGCCATGTAACCCAAGTTCAAGAGTTACACGGGCACGGACACGGGCACGGGCTGGGACACAACCGTGTTCCCCTATTTTGAATGTTACACGTCCTGAGACACAGGCGTGTGTCTCAGCTGTGTAAGTCATACTGTCGTGTGACCCCTGCAGTTTAAAATTTTCTAACTTTTTCCTCAATGTTTCAAATGTTCTCAATTTAGTCCCAAATCATTTCTAAAGTGTTTCTAAGGCCTCGAAGGCTCGATTTACAGACATTATGCAAGTGTTTGATTGGATTTTGCAATGATTATGAAATGTTGAGAAGGAATGATTTGAGTTATGTTTTTACGGTATTGCTTTGTAACCCTATTTTGGTGACAGATACAGGTTAGGGGTATTTCAGGTTGTCTTTGTGATGAATGAATGAATTACTATATGATAGTAATTGACTTTTCATGAAGGAAAATGTAATGGTTACTATGAGATAAAATAGGATCATATTGGGCAAACAGATTTATCCCAAAGAGATTAAGGATATCTTATGAGGGTAACATACTTATGACATGGTCATTGGATGAGCATTAATCGAGTAGCTTTCATAATGGCATGTCATTAAGGAGAGCTCAGTCACAGTACTTGATCTACCGTTATTTGATATGGAAAATTAGGCTTTCTCGTTATACTTATGGAGCTTGTTATCTAGCAAATTTGTGTATTTTCCATAGATTTTCATAGTTCTTAGAATTTTTATTTAATAAGTGTAACCTTATTTTGAGACCCAAATTGGCCAATAGTACCATTTGGGGGCCTAATATGTGATTGAATGTTGTAGGGATGCATTGGAGGCCGTAATCGAGTGAGAACATCACTAGGATAATGTATCGTGATATCTTACCCTTGGAATCATGATACCTCAAACAAGCCCTAAAGATAAAGATCACTTACAGTGGTATCACGATACCATCTACCCAAGGAGCACCTCAAGTCAAGCTTGACAGTTGTATTCTGATATCCTATCCTTGGGTGTCACGATACCAACATCGTAAGAGGACAAAAATTGATGCCGAGGGTAGTCCTTGTCCAACTAAAGCACCAATCATTAAAGGCCTATTAACAGGAATTTTGTTGGACCACCAGTACACCTCGTGGCGCAGCGAAAAAAAATTCGGCAATCATCAGCCATGGATCCATGTACAAGGAACGAATCGGGTTGAAACAAGGTTAGAAAATACACCTTTCAAAACTGAAAAAAGATGTGTAAGGTTGTTAATAGGATCCTTTTAAAAGATTTCAATTCCAAGCTGTACCAATAACGTCTCGACCTTAATGTAATCCACTCGGTCAATGAACAAACAACAAAATTCTCTTAAACTTTTCAGAGAGAATTTTCAAGAATGGCTACTAAACCTTTTGAGTTATGTGTTTATATTTTTTAGTAACCCTAACACATCATTGATTCATATTCCTTTTATTTTTCTTTGATATCACATATCAGGAAAAAATGAGATTATTCCCTTAATTTTAGAGAAACAAATGGAAAGTCAGAATAAAAATTATATTCCTTCCAAAAGAATATCAATTTCCATGTCCTTTTATATTTTGACTGAAATTATTATTATAACTGTTTATATTAATAATTCCGGTAAACTATATTTAGATAATATTTTGTATGAATAAAATTAATATATTAATTTTATATATGTTCTCTATTTGTGTACAAAAAACTTGTACATATAATGTGTTTAATATTTAACTATCAAATTGAATTAATTTTATAATTAGTTTAATTCATGTGATAGCCAAATACAGTACCAAATGTATTTGGATTCTATTCGCTTCAACTATAGAGTGTGATGCTATAGGATCTTGTAACGTTAGTAGTAATTCTATAACATTTCTAATATTACAAGCAATGAGTGACATCTAGCAATGCATCATTGCTACCCAAGTTACAAGAAGTCGTGAATCAACATAGCCTTTCTATGATAATCTTTTTCATGTATTATATCATTTTATCCTTAATATTTAGATTGGACACAAGTCATGGAATAGTCACACTTCTATAGTCCAATCCCATAGTCTTTGATATTCTGAGTAGACAGCAAAAAAAAAAAAAAAGAAGCATGACATCTCATATCAACTTATTCAAGCAAGGTCATGCATTTCTAGTCTTACTCCATCAAGAGGCCTAAGATATTGCTCCCATTATGTAGGAGGGATAAATTCTATATTGATCAACCATATCCC
Source organism: Gossypium hirsutum (assembly GCF_007990345.1). Lineage (NCBI taxonomy): Eukaryota > Viridiplantae > Streptophyta > Magnoliopsida > Malvales > Malvaceae > Gossypium > Gossypium hirsutum. The sequence continues at coordinate 24,431,927 of NC_053429.1, forward strand.
TTTACATAGATTGTGGCATACTTAACATCAGTCTTTGTAGTATAACCTATTATGGTAGACGTTTGATTGTGTCAAAATATACAACTCACTATGTTAGGACAATGATGTTTTCAAGCCTGAGGATCATATACATACTAATCACTATGATTAATGTTGTGACTATTACATAATAATCCACGAACCATACTCATAGCGAGTCAGTCCAGTACGTTGTTTTCTAACACATAGTCATGTATCAATTTTGACAACCCTATGTAAATGACAACACTTTGTCATCAGTCAACTACACATTAGTCTCAACGCATTATAATTGTCCAAGCCTATAATAATACTTGAATAAGGACCTTTTAAGAATAATGATATTATTCTCAAGACTTTATTAAACTAGTTTATTTGTACACACAAAAAAAGAAATTGAAATAACAATCAACCAATGCCATATATTTAACAAATAAGGTAAAACGAGTATGTGATTACAATCATCTCATGATTGGTCTTTAGGCATACTCTAACAGATTTTTGGATAAAATAGGGTCAAAAATTGGCTACTAAAAATAACCATATTTGGCTAAGGAGAGAGAAGACACACTTAGGCTTAGTTTTAGATAGTTTTCTCTTAGATTTTCTTTAGTTTCTCTACACCTTTCTAGGGTTCCTCTTTTTCATCTTCCTCCATAGTTGTAGAGTTTATTTTTCTACATTTCTCTTCTTGTTCTCATAGTTAGTTAACACTATAACTTAGGTTTATTTGTACTTTTAATCCCTTTCTTTACTCGTAATGATATTCTACTCTTTTTAATGCTATTTTAGTTTCCTTTATTTTCAATTGTTAAAAACTTTTCTTTTCATGTTTCTTGTTCTTTATTTTTCAACTAGTTTCTCATATTCATCTTTCTTTTTGGTTTTCTAGATGAAAAATCAAGACTTTCATCTTTTTTCTCAAGTTTTATGTTAATGGTTTCAATGGTTTATTCTTTTATTTGTATTAGCTTAGTTTTTTTTTACATGGGTAACTAAAATTTAAGCGGTTTGGTTGATAGAGATGTGGTGAGCTGACTTTTGGATAAATGACTAAATTGTAATAAATTTCACTAATTTGAATGAACTTAAAAACTTAAGATTGACGAACCTAAGGGAATATCTAGGTAAGTGAGACCGAAGGAATCTTATTGAGTACCAATTCATTAGTTCCGGGATAGCCGGGGTGAGATAAAGAATAAACCAGATTAACTTGTCTAATTTGGTAAAATTGAAATCGAGAAGTAAAATGAAACTATTTTAGGAGTTTAAACAATTTAGATCCCTAATACTAGGATTGGTGAACCACATTGAAACCAATCAACCATCGTTTGTTATTTATCTGTTAATTTCGTAAATTTGCATATTTTACAATTTAGTCCTTGGTCACTAGCTCATAAATTAGTATAACTATTCTTGACTTTATGATTTGTCGTATTATATTAATTAGTGATTAGTTGGTTAGACTCTTTATTTTTTATGCTTGTTAATAGCAATTGGTCACTCACTGACTTTCTTCATTTGATCCTCAGAGTACTCCGTACCCCATTGGACAATTATATTACATTTGACCTGTCACATAACTGCCTCTGGACGTACCAACGTCTAGAGTAGAAGTTTTGCACAAAATATATGAAAAGGCAATATCCATGAGTGTACAAGTCACGTTACAAATGAGTAGATGAGTACTCCGAGGATTGTACCCAAGGGAGGCGAGCACTAAATTAATTCTAACCTAAGCATAAATAGATCTAATTAGTACTTTAGATGAATTATATTACGATGAAATAAAATAGAGGTTTTTAGGATAAAAATAAAAAGGAAATAATAAATAAATAATGAGAAATCAAATGGTAAAATTTATCAAATCTAAGCATGGGTGATTAGCTTGCTTTGGTAATCATAATTAACTATCGCTTTGGGTTTTTAACCATCTCTGGACGTACTAACATCCAGAGTGTGAATATTGCAAAAAAATAGAGAGTTATGAGGTGAGATCTACAAGTATACACGTCAGGTTGTAATATAGATTTTATAACAAAGTAGATGAGTACTCTGAGGATAGTACCCAAGGGAGGCGACTATTAAATCAATCTTAACTTAAACAATTAAAGATCTAATTAATATTTTTAAATCAGTTATAGTACGAAAGTACAATAAGAGATAATTTTTGGGTTTCTTAAATAAAATAAAACAACATAAAAGAATTGAATTTCAAGAGATATAAAGAATAAATTGAATCAAATCTGAAGATGGGTGATTAGCTCACTTTAGCAATCCCAGTCAAGTATCATCTTGGGTTCCTCGTCAACCAAATAGTCTCTAACCTAACCGAATCTTTTGATTTTCCACTAACATAATGAGTCAGCAAGAACTACTTATCTTCCGACCTCACAGTCCAGACTGGCTTGGGGTAAAGGTGCTCAAGAATGGGTAATACCAATTTTTAGTTAATTCCCACCTTGATGACTTCCCGGGGTTGTTAGGCCTAGGATTTGTTTCAAGTTCTTCCTTTCCCAAACAGTTGATCCATTAAGTAACCCTACAAAATAGTTAAGAGATCATGCTTCACTCGTTAATCCCCCATAAGGGATTAGTTCCTTATGGCTTGCTTAAATAACATAGAATAGATGGAAGAATTAATCATAGGGAATGAATTGAAATAGAGAGTTTAAGAAAAGCCTGATTAATATTGATAATAAATGTGAATCCACAACAATTGATCTCCTTTATAAATTAGAACTTTTGAAAGAAACAAAGAACAAAGAAACTAAAACTATGAAAACCTAAAGAAAGCAAGAAAACAGAACTTAAACCTAAAAAGAGAATGAAAGCTAATGGGATCATGTTCATAATGTGTGCCAAAGGAGCTTCTTTATAGCCATCTGGTAGCCTTCGTCCCTAACCCTAGGTTAGTTGACGTTCCCAAGCTTTATGATCGATTGCACAAACCAAAACGCCTCTACTTCGTGTTTTATTCTCGTCACAAAGTTGATGTCGCGACACACCAGGATTTTTGTCCCAACATGGAAACCAATATGCTCCTCTGCAGCCATCTTCAGGGGTATGACACGACACACTCAGCCTGTGTCGCGACATTGAAGGAAGTTTCTTACTTTCTCCATTTTGCTCTCTATGTTACAACATCAGAACTCCCATGTTGCGACATAGCGTCCAGTATTGGTCCAAAATGCCTTCTGATGGTCTCCTGTACATGCACAAAGTACGTTAACTCTCCTTTATGCCTTATTTGGCCCTTAAGGTCAATAAAGACTCAATGTGCACATTTTATTGGATGTAAATAAAACAAAGAAACTTACTAAAAACATAACGAAAATGCTTATATTCAAGCTCCTTAAATGTAAAAACTAGTTTAATTTGCTACACCAAATTACGACAGATCAAACTCTCCCATACTTAAATCATTGCTTGCCCTTAAGCAATCATAAACAAAAATGACAAATAAAAATGACTACCCTTGAGCAAGTATGGTACAAATACTGATTTTGGAGCATATGACTTAGGCCTTTCTTGTTTACTAACAATTTCAACATGATGAGTAGTTGACTTCCCACTTATGATCACAAACATCTAAGTTTAGTATGTTATAAAATATACAAGTATTAAGGTTCTCATCTATAGGAATCAATCAACAAATCATACGAGTACTTTGATTATCCGAGCATAATACAAGTAGTCATCTATGTGAATATTTAGTATGATGTCCATTCATGTATATCGATACTTAGGTCATATAAGGCTTTTCATCTTGTAACTTTCTAAGGCTTAGGACTAGTATGGAATTCAAAAAAAAGTAAGCATTAAAAGTTTACAAACATGAAAATAGTTTGGCACATCGTATTGATCTCTATTCTTCCCCCCTTAGTGACCATTACATGCTCACCGCCATATTTCTTCTTCTCTCACCTTCCTTGTCTCTCCATCTACAGGAAGTCATAACTTGACATAGTAACTATGGCTAGCCCTATGAATTTTTGTGCACTAATGAATGGGTTTTTCTTCTTTTTTCATGTGATTTTGTGACTTTTCTCTTTTTTAATACATCTCATGCATGAATTTTTTTTCGCTAGTTTAAGTCTTTTTCTACTCGTACCAATTCTCTTTTTGGAGTTTTCTTTTTATTTCCCACATTAGGCTATCTAATAGTTTCTATATCACACCAATATTTCCTATTTCACTTTATTTTTACAAACACCATCATAGTGTATCTACTTAACCCTCAATATAACACCCCTCACTCGTATTTAACGCCAAAATAGGGTTACGAAGCATTACCAAACTTACAAAACAATTAAACATCCATTTAATGAACATTTTCTCAAATCAAAAATTTATCATTCAATCTCAATCAATTTGTCCCTTATAATAGCCTACGAGGCCTTAAACATGCTTTGGGAGTGATTTAGGACTAAACCGATAACTCAAGAAACTTCTACAAAACTTTGAAAATTTTCTCAAAATAGGGGACACATTCTCATGTGGCCAGGCCGTGTGTCTCACACGACCACTAAACACGCCCATGTCAAAAACCGTGTGGACATTCAAAATGGAAGCACATGGCCGTGTATCAGCCCGTGTCTGACCCCGTGTAACTCTTTGACTTGGGTCACATGGCCAACACACACACCCGTCTGGCTAGCCCGTATGCCTTAAAAATGGCCATACACACCCATATGCCAAGCTGTGTACTAGGCCGAGTCAAACCTGTAGGGTATACTGACTAATGCCATACGGCCAAGTCACAAGCCCGTGTGTGAGGCCTTGTAGAGCATACTGACTTGATTTTAATTTCAACACCAGGGGACACACGGCTTTGTAACATGACTGTGTGTCATACATGGTTGAGACATACGCCCGTGTCACTGCCCGTGTGGACAAAAATAGGCTATTTGCAAAGCAATTTTGCCACCCATTTTTACATACCTGCACAAGCATAATTTGCAACATTTTATAACTCAATAGGTAGCCAATCCATAACATTTCATACACATATTATACCAATTCAATATAAAAAAATTTCACGTATTTGATACACATAACGAACAAAACATAGTATTCAAATACCTAAATTAATATCATGCAATTTCCATTCATATGCCTACTACATATCAAGACAACATTTGTAACGCCCTAAATTCTGGGCTTAGAAGAATTGGGCCTTGGGCATGGGAGCGTTAAAAATTTTAGGAACAAGGAAACGACTTATATGCATGTTAGAATTTGGGGTTAGTGATTTTGAAATGTTAGAGGGGTCTCTAGAAAGTCCGAGGTTCAAGTTTTGGTATAGGAAAAATTTTGGCTTTTAACCTTAGGGGAACCCTTACTCCTGGTGTGAAGACTTTTAATTAATTGAGGCTAAATGGTGACACAAAGAGCCTTGTGGTGTAGTGGCAAGGTGGCATCACAAGGGTGGCAAGGAGGTCCAGGGTTTGTGCGTTGGCATGGGATATTGATGAGTATTTATTTTACACTTATGGACCGCAAGTGGTTGAGTTGTAATAGTATTCTATGTGGTGGAAGGTTGATTTGGTCTTGGAATTTGAATGTGAGGTGGGAGTAAGTTAAGGAGGGGACTATGGAGAGAATTAAGGAGTGAATCAAGGAGATTTGAGTTGTTGGTTGGATGCAATCGAAATGGGACTTTTTTTGTGCATAGAATTTCGGTAAGGGGGAAATTTGGGTTCACTTTTTAGCTTTGGTGAATATTTTGTCTTCCTTTTCGGTTTTTGCCTAGTTTGCATTGGTGGGAGCTGAAATATTTACCACTCACGTCTTTGTTTGCTACCTTTCAATTCCTGTCGGGGCATTTCCTTTCTCTCTATTCTCTATGTGCCAAATTTATTTTGAAAGTGACCTCTCTAGTTTTTGGTTTTCTTCTTTGTTGTTTGCTCGATTTCACCTCTCTTCTTTTTCTTCTTGCTTTTGCCTTTTCTCTTTGAAATCGTGACCTTGATTTTCTACTTTACTTCTTTGCATGGGCAAGACACCATCTTCTTTTATTTTTCTCTATTAAACTTCTCATAGCCGAATACCCTGCTCTTTCTCTTTCAACTACTATTTTCTTCATAAAGTAGCAGTTTCTTCTCCTTCTTTTTTGCCGATATTAAGTGTAAGTGATGGTGTTTGCTCTTAATGGTATTGTTGTTGTTGTTAATTTTCATTTTCTCTTCTGCCCAATCTCCCTTCCCTTTCTTAAACGATTTGCTTCCTGACCCCATACGTCTTCTTTCCCTTTTCAATACTTTTTGGTGGTAATGGTTCCTCTTTTCTCATATTTCTATATTGGTTGATATGCAGGTTCTCTCGGGGTTTGATAAAGGGACAAGCTGCTTGAAGTAATCGACTCTCTATTTTCAATTCTTGACCAAGGTGAACGTTCTTGCCCTGTTTGGTTAAGGCCGAATATTCTTGTTGGTGTGTAAACTTTTAAGTGTAGTTTTAATCACATGATTACTCAACTTCTTTTAATAAGGCTCATTGTGAGGCAGAATTCGTCTAGGGGTTTAACTTTTGCTAATGATTAGATAGGGTTTGACAAGGTGCGGTCGATTAAGGTTAGTGAAATATGGTTTCGGCTTTTGATTGGATAAAGGAGTTTCTTTTTTTCTGTTTGTGTGCTGATCTAGTGGCTAACTGTTAGTCTTGATTGCGATAGGTTTGGTGCTGGGATTCATCGCACACTTTGTATCAAGGTGTGTACACACACCACTCAAACCCTAGACCGGAAAAAAGTCGAAATCCCGAAATGCTGAAACGCTGAAAAGGCGAAAATTGAGTTTTTGGCCAAATAGGCATGCAAACGCCCATGTGATTCTCCGAGCTCACGGAGTGTGGGCCTATATCGAGGAACAGCTACCATGAGCGATTTCATGGGCTTAGGCCAAAATTGGCCATATGGGCTCAATATTTCCGTGGGCCCTATACGTGTAAAACTTACTATTATGTGGGTATTACTATTCTAGTTGAGGCATACACATGGCTGAGGCCAATTTTGGGCTTGGTGGGCCACACGATCGTGTGGGCCCATATGAGCCTACTTAGTGGGCTTTGGCCCATTCAACAGTTTTTGTACTATTTTCGGTTGCACTTGTCGCTAGACGACCATGGGCTTACTGATGGGCCTAAAAGTACTTAGGCCCAAACTGGTAAAAATATCTGTTTTGACCCTATAGGATATATGGATGACTATGTATGCCATGAGAAGATTTGTATATGTATACTTGTTCTGTTTACATGCATGATAAAATTTAATAGCATGCCACTGATCTATGTTGCATAACATGGGGTTGGGTTTTGTGATTGGAGGAAGAATCCTGTTCTGGCAGCTCTGTTACAAATTCTATTTAGTGCCGCATCGGTACTATTATCTGGTGTGTAGAGATGGGTGGGTTGATATTATATCCCACATGGTGTGTAGGGTTGGACGGAGCTGGTGTGTAGAGGTTGGATGGACAGGGTTTTTGCATGCTTGATTATTCTAATTTTGTTCTGTTTAGGTCTAGTACTTTCCAAAGCATACCATATTTGAATACTTGTACACAACCAAAACATTATACCAAGTTAAGCCAAATCACATGGCTTTATCTTATACCACAACATTTACCAAATTCTCTATCTCAAGTAACCATAACTATCATCTTTGACATTTACCAAAATCACTATCTTAAGTTCAAAGGTACCAATTGGTAACTGGATAGTGTGATGTGTATCTCTGACTTTATCTGGATCGAGCAAACTATCAAACCTCTATAAAACATGGAAAAGAAACAGAGTAAGCTTTATAACTTAGTAAGCACGTATAGTTCAGAATTGAACTTACCATTTATACATAATCGAACAATTAAACAAAGTATATCAAATTCACTTGCCAAATACGTATACACAAGCATTCATCAATATGTTAGTCTCATAAGTACATATAATCAACCTTGATCTCAATTCATGTAACATATGTAACAATTCATCCTCATTTATATAATTGACAATCCATTTATATAACCAGTAATTCATCTATATAACCATTAGCAGAATTATGCCCGTTGAACCTATTAGAATATCGATAGATACACGGGTGATACACGCTAAGTGTATTAATCGATAATCCATCAATTCATCATCATATTCACTCTTTCAAGATAAGATCGGTACACTTCTCTTGAGCTGATGAACAGTAAGCTCTATCGAGCTGGAAACAGTAAGCTCTGACGAGTTGAGAACAGTAAGCTCTTACAAGCTGATATATTGGTAAGCTCATACGAGCTACGGTGAGTCCGCAACACATGCAGGATCTCGACCTAAATGGTAACCCTAGTGACATGTCGCTCGTATCTTACGAATTCCTACGGTTCAAACAGGGCTCGGTAACCATCAAACTAATCAATAAGGCATTCAAATTTCAAGCCGATCATTTCTCAATTACATACATTCATTTCAAATAATTACAAGTATTTAAAAGTTCGATTCTAATTATATGAACTTACCTTGTTCGCTGTAACGACGAATTAGGTCGACTAATCTGATACTTTGTTTTCCCCCGTTATAGATCCAAATATTGTTTATATCAATCTATATAATATCAAAATTTACTTATTTAATCATCATGTCATTCAATTTGGCACAATTTACGAATTTTGGCAAAATTACATTTTGCCCCTATTATTTCACATTTTTGCAATTTAGTCCTTATCACATAAAATCACAATTCATTCAATTTAATACAAATTAATGCTGACCAGATATTACCCATTCTCATATCAGCCCACATTTTTCATTTATTTTAAAATTCAACCACTAAATTTACATATTTCACAATTTAATCCAAAATTGACATTTTTACCAAAATTCACTTTACAACAGTTGTACATTTAACAACAATGATTTATTTTCCATCATCAACTAACAAAATACTCATGCATTCAACAATGGCAACATTCAAATACTTTAACAGTTTTGAAATCGGAGATATGAGCTAGCTAGATTAAGCTACAACGATCTCAAAAACGTAGAAATTATTAAAAACCGAGTCAAAATCACTTACTAATTACTCATGCTATTGCCGAAACCTAAAATAGCATCCATGGCTTCTTCTTGCCTCTTACTTTCGGCTATAGGATGAAGATGACCCAAAATTATAATTTTTGTTTTATTTATTATGTAATTATTAATTAATTACAAATTTAACCTTAATTATAAACCATTTAAATAATCAATTTAATGTCCAAATATGTCTACTCATGTTTCAAATTGTAAAATTACAACATAAGGACCTCTAAATTAATATTCCATAGCTACTAAATACCTTTAGCTAATGGAACTCCACTTTTACACTTTACGTGATTTAGTCCTTTTTATCAAATTGACCATTTAAACGATAAAATTTCTTCACAAAATTTTCACACATACATGCTATCACGCTGTAAACATTAAAATAATAATAAAATAAATATTTTAAATTTAGATTTGTGGTCTCAAAATTAATATTCTGATTTGACCCAAAAACAGGTTGTTACATTCAATACGTATGGCCAAACATCTATAATCGTTTGGTATAGGACCAAAGAAAAATGGCATAGACAAATTAAATTTTTCAGGCTCGGGGTTTTGTAATACGGTTCATCAAGAAGTGTCAAAAGGCTCAAAATTGGTACTAAAGGTGAAGTATAAATAGGATAGCTTTTTGGCTCTGGATGTGTTCCAAACAATATGTTAAGTCATCCCTAAATATCTCATCATGCACAAATTTAATCAACCAAAATTAACACAAAATCAATCATTTATCATTCATACTAGTATGCTTGTTTCCTTGTATTTTCCATATCAGTTGGTACAAACGATGGCTTAATACCTATTTATAGTGTAGCATATAGAACTTTAGCAGTCCAATAATCAAAAATTTAAAATCACCTATCATCATGCCAAATTTATTCATAAACAAAAGAAACCTCTGTACATGCTCCTAACTAATCACTTGTATTTCTACAAGCTCAAGCACACAAAAGAAAAACCAAATAAAAATATAGAAAATTAAATAAACAAATTTTCTATGTTACCCCCCACACTTTAATTGGCACATTGTTCTCAATGTGTAGCCCATAATAGATGAGGAAATAAGTTACCTGATTGATCATGATTGCTCCATCCTCTATTGGTGAGTACTTCCTCCCTTGCTCATATAAAGTTCAAATTTGTTTGTGTCTCCTTCGTGTTGGGTTCCTTCATAAATTTTTTTAAGAAAACTACTTATAAAAAAGAATGTCAGTTTTTTTAAAAAATCCATGTTCCTAAAGTCTATTGCTCCTAAAATTTAAAACCCTACTAAATTATCTCTTGAATATTATTACTCGTCTTAAAGAAATCCTCGCTTCCTCATTTCCTCTTTTTGTTTTGTTTGTAGAAGGGTAAATTGCTTGAACATATCATCACCGAGTAGCTTTCACGGGAGATTCATTGTTTTATCCATTCGTTCAATCTGGACACCAGTTTTTTTACATAATCCTGTAATTAAATGGGGGAAAAATATCCCCCTTCCTAAGGTTATTGCACACTCAGCCGTGCTATGGTTTATCCATTTACTAATGCATATTTGTTTCTTTTGGAGGATCCCATATGTTTTGATAGCATGGGCTGGACCAACCTCAGACATCTCTGTGGTTAACAATATTCTTGAACATACAAATTTCATCCACATCTTAGCCTTCGGGATCATTAATTCTTGATTGAATGCTTCAGGTATTGTGTTACATATCTTATATGTCCACATCTCCTTTTCTTTCATTAAAAACCTCAATATTTCTTCCATGTCGATGTTTCTAAACTCCTTTAAATCAATTCTATAGAGGTAGTCCCAATAATAGTATGGTGCATCATAGAATTGACAGATAATTCTTTCAGTTACTGAAATATTAACCCTTCCGACTTTCACAACAACACGCATCTCGTAGAATGGTCTAGTTGCTTTTTTTTGTTTCAATGCTAAATAAAATTCTTGAACCAAGGGAATTACTGTAGGTTCTTCGACTAGCAAGTAGAATTTTGTCCATTCTCTTTTGCTGGCATTCTCCTAGATTCCTTTGCACTCCCTCATTAAAGGATCAAATCGTTGCTCTTGAACAAAGGTATATGGTTGTACTTTCTGCAAATATTGCTCCTCATTGTTTTCTTGAAACTCAACAACTGGGCTTGAGACACTTATACTAGAACTTGCCATTTGATGATTTATTTTTCTAAAGCTCCGTATATGATTTTTTAATCTCTGTAATTTGATTTCTTCTCTTCCTTGCTAATGATAAGAATGAGGACTAAGGTGACCTATTTATAGATTAGAGAGAAAGAATAAAACATTCAAGAGGTACAGTTTAAAATTACTAAGTAAAAAGTTAGGGAATAAGAATTCTAATGTAACTAAACTAGAAAAACATCAATGGTTAATATTAATTCGGAAAGTAAGATTACAAGGGATGTCACAACATCCCTTATTGATGTCACGACGTTGAGGGCAAGTTCCCCAATCTAGACACTGTTCGTTGTCTTGACATTTTGATTTGGTGTCACAACATGCAGACCAGATTCCTTCGTACCTTGGGGAATTAAAGCCTTGTTTACCTTCTTCATCATTGCTTTCTTCAGTTATTAACTTTCCCTTAATTCTGGATACATCCTATAGTTGGTTACAGTTTAAAGTTTGTTCATCAACAATCGAATTAATCATCCCTACAAAATAGTTTTTCACTCTTTGGCCATTAACAAGAAAACGCTGCCCCTTTTTTTCCAATTAGCTCTAATGTTCCATGAGAAGTTACCTGATGTATTGTATATGGACCTATCCACCTTGATTTCAATTTCCCAGGAAATAATTACTATCGAGGGTTAAACAGTATGACTTTCTGCCCAGGTACAAATTCTTGCTTTCTAATCTTTACATCATGTCGAAGTCTACTCCTTTCTTTATACATTTTAATATTTTCGTAGGCCATGAAACGAAATTCTTATAATTCTTGGAGTTGAAATAATCTTTCTTTCTTTGCTAATTATGGATCTAAATTTAGCTGCATAATTACCCAATATGCTTTCCTTTCTAATTCAATTAGTAAATGGAAATTCTTACCATAGACTAGCTTGTACAAAGACATTCCTAATGGAGTTTTATTGGTTGTTCTATAAGCCCATAAGGCATCATCTAGCTTAGCCACCCAATCCTCTCGGCTTGGATTTACCATTTTCTCTAGAATCTATTTTATTTCTCGGTTGGATACCTCTACTTGTCCATTTGTATGTGGATGATATGATGTGGTCATTCGGTGCCTTATGTTGTATTTAACCAAACTTGCTTCAATCTACTTGCTACAAAAGTGAGATCCTTCGTCACTGACCAATGCTTGTGGTGTACCAAACCCGACAGCTATATTTATTTTCTCAAGGATCTCATACTTTTACTTTGTATCATTAGTAGGAAGTGCAACAAATTTGACCCATTTTGAAACGTAGTCAACAACCAAGAGAATATACTGAATTCCAAAATAACTTGGAAAAGGTCTCATGAAATCAATTCCCAAAATGAAAAACACATCGACTTCAATTATACTGGTTTGTGGCATTTCTTCTCTTTTAGATATGTTCTCGATTCTCTAAAATCTATCACATCCTTTTACGAATTCATAAGCATATTTGTTTATAGTGAGTCTATAAAATCCTGATTGTAATATTTTTTGGGCATTCATTTTCCACCAAAATGTCCTCCATAGGGAGATGTGTGGCATCCTTGTAAAATATCATGAATTTTTTCCTCTGCTACACACCATCGAACTAATTTATCTGTGTATTGTCGAAAAATGTATGGTTTCTCCCACATATAATTTTTAGAAAGTTTTTCTGCTACCAAGATGCTTGAGCTAGGAAGACCCCTCGTGCAATATAATTAACATAATCCACATACCACGATGTTCTATGCTTTCCATGTCTTGTTTGATTGATGTCTACCTTGAATTGTAACACCCCTTACCCGAGATCGTGAAATTTGCTTTTAAAATTCGGGGCATAAAATTTGCTTTTACAATTAATTTATTTACTTTCATTCAATATGTCCCTAAAAAGGGCTCTCGAGACCCTGAAACATGCAATTGAAATGGTTCGGGACCGAACCGGGAACATTAAAAATTTTCTGAATACTTAGACAAATCAAAATAATTTATTTCATTATTCCTTATAAAACTGCCCACCTACTTCATAGTCGCTAAATAAATCATAACTCGAGTCACAAAACTCAAAATTTAAATTCGTGAATTTTCCCTGAAACTAGACTCATATATCTTCTTACTAATTTCTTTCCAGAATTTTTGGTCTAGCCAATTAGTACAGTTTATTAGTTAAAGTTTCCTCTATTGTACTGTTCAACTACTCTGACCTCTCCTCACTACGAATCAATTTTCTCCCTATAAAGAAATCAAATAACCATTCGTTTGTTTCTATTGAAATTATATTCACTAAGAAATCTAGAAATACAAACTATAACTCCTAATTCTTTTTGTACAATTTTTAGTGAATTTATAAATTTAGCATAGGGGATTTAGAAATCGCTCTGACTCTATCTCACTAAAATTCAAATATCTCTTAATATACACTTCTTTTGCTTACTCTATTTCTTTCATATGAAAATAGACTCAATAAGATTTAATTTTATATCTCATTCATTACATAATTCCATTTCTACTATTCTTGGTGATTTTTCAAGATCACGTTACTGCTGCTGTTCAATTCTGTTTTAATGCTAATTTCACATTTTCATGATTTCTTTGTATTAATTACCATTTAGGCATACATAACACCGAAACATGTTCTTAATTAGACATATCAATAGCTAATAATTATCAAATATTTACATACCATTCTTTAGCCATATCATAAGGACATACACACAAAATGGCTAAGTCCCTATACATGCCGTAAACTAGAACGTTTGTAAATGAAGATACCCATTTCGTAACTTGATAGTCGATAGTGTAAAGTGATCTCTGACGACCTCCAACCCGAGCTTGCTTTTAAGTAATCTGAAACATGGGAAAGTGAAAGAAGTAAGCTTATAAAGCTTAGTAAGTTCACATGTAAAATAATAAGCATTAGCAATCAATTTAGCTTACTGCTATGCTGTCATAATTTGCTTAAATAATGTTTAGTTCTTACTTTCCCATCTTACTCATCGGTAACCTTATCGAAGGCTTAGAATACAAAAGGCACCTTACTTAATAGCTTGCTTACATACCTGCAACATCTCACTTAACACATGAGTACTCTTTCATAATATAGGCATATTGCCAATCATGTCATAAAGTGTCACAAGCATAACTGAAAACTCATCACTTACTTAATACTTGATAATATCAATTACTTACAATCTCAATATTAAATAAGCCTTAAATGCATACCTGTACTCTTTCTTCATGTTCTCACCTTGTCGTTTCTTTGACTTACTCTTTGTATTACTCGGTAACCTTTTCCTTTTTGAACTTACCATTGCCATGTCTTGACACGGTCTTACGTGGTATCTTTCCCTTATGAACTAACCAATGTCATGCCTTGGCATGGTCTTACATGGGACCTTTATCTTATAGTAACTCATCAATGTCACGTCTTGACATGGTCTTACATAATTTCCTTACCTTATAGAACTTATCAATGCCATGCCTTGGCATGGTCTTACATGTTATCCTTATCTTACCAAATGCCATGTTCCAAACATGGTCTTAAATGGTATCCTTGTCTTACCAAATGTCATGTTCCAAACATGGTCTTACATGGTATCCTTATCTTAGTGGCAATGCCACATCTTGATGTGGTCTTACATTGAGTCCTCAATCAATGCTGATGCCATGTCTTGACATGGTCTTACACTGGATCCTTGCCTTACCAATGCCATGTCTTGACATGGTCTTACATGGTATCCTTAACCATCAATTCCTCCTTAAATGCCATGTTATGAGCATGGAATTTTCTGTCAATTCTTCCTTAATTGCCATGGTACAACCATGGAGTTTGAGATATCAAGGCCTTGTCAAGTCATAGCTAAAACATACTTGCTCAAATTCTCAAGGTTAGTCGCATAACTCAATAATTACAATACTAATAACAATAATTGCATAATAATAAAATGCTACTCAACTTACATACTTACATTCTCAATCTCATCATATCATCAACTTAACTTATTCTCATCAAACTATGCTAGTCAATACTTTCTTGTTATCGTACAAAGCCATAATACAAAATATGGTCTTACATATAAATTATACAAGTTCTCTTTCCAATATCGAATTATTATCGAACATTAATCATTATATCTAAAACTCAATACTAAATTATTTATGGCCAAAATATCAATTTATCATTCAAATATGCATAATTAAATGCTTATTAAACATATGAACTTACCTCGATACCTAAACGACCATTTTACCAACTTTCTCGATTTTCATTTTTCTCCCATTCTAGGTCCAAATCTCACTTTCTGGGATCTAAAACATTATATTTCACTTATTTAATTAATTTACTATTCAAAACATTCCCTAACTCAAACTTTGGCAAAATTATAATTTTGCCCCTGAACCTTTGCAAAATTACGATTTTTCCCCTAGGCCTGGAAATTAAAATTTATCCATTTTTCTTATGTTTTACGATACGCTGAACATTTTTTACTTCTATGGCAACATCAAATTTCCACTCTATCATGTACTTATGAACATTAGGTATTTTTATCGATTTTGTCATTTTACTCGTTTTCACTTAAAATCGCTTAGCAAAAGTTGTTTAACATAATTTCAAGCTTCATTTCTACCATAAAAAATCAAAATAAACACATTTAACCTATGGGTTTTTTTCCAAATATGAACCCTAGCTTGAATTATTGCTAGAATAAGCTAAATCAAGTTACCGGGACTCCAAAAACGTAAAGAACATTAAAAACGAGGCTAGAACGAACTTACTATTGAGGTTGGAAAGCTTGGAAACCCTAACCATGGCTTCTCCCATGCTATAATCGGCCTCCATGAAGAAGATGGACCAATTTTGGCTTCACTTTCCCTTTTTAATTCTTTTAATTACTAAATGACCAAAATGCCCTTAAAGGCTTTTCTTTCAAATTTGTCTTATTCTTGCCCATTTTTGTCCAAATTTAAATATAATGGTCTAATTCTAAATAAGGACCTCAACTTTAAGAACCCATTTCAACTAAATCCCCTTTATTATCTGGAACACACATTTTGCTAATTTTACAATTTAGTCCTAATTATCAAATTAGGCACTTATACATAAAATTTCTTCACAAAATTTTCACACAATTATTCAATCAATGAATAAACCTTAAAACTTAATTGGAATAAATTTTTTTGACCTCAAATTTGTGGTTTCACAATCATTATTCCGTTTAGGCCCTATTTCAGGATGTTACATGAATAGTTGCTCATCTATGAAGGTCTCCCTAATCTCTTCCGTATCTTTTACCTGTGGATTACGCTCAATCCTGGATAAATGATCTGCAATTTTATTTTCGGTCCCCTTTCTATCCATAATCCATAAATCAAATTCCTAAACTAACAAAATCCATCGCATTAATCTTGCATTTGTTTCTTTTTTCTTCATAACATATTTGAGGGCAGAGTGATTAGTCTAGACATAGACTCAGTTTTCCAATAAAAAAGGTCAAAAATTTTCGCATTCGAACACTGCTGCCAACATCTATTTTTTAGTTTTAGTATAATTACACTGTGTTGGATTCAACATTTTGCTGGCATAATGAATAGCCCCAAATAAAATATTTCGCTAATAAATTATTTCCCAAAATTGCACCCACTGCATAATCAATAGCATCACACATAATAATAAAAGGGTTTTGTCTAATTTGGAGTGGTTAATATAGGAGCAGATATGAGTTTGGCTTTTGTTACTTCAAAGGCTTCTATTCATCTTTGGTCGAAGATGAAAGGGGCTTCTTTCTGAAGAAGTTGATTTAAAGGTGTAGAAATATGAGCAAAATCTTTGATAAATCTTCGGTAGAATCCTTCATGACCTAAAAATTTCGAATACTTTTCACGTTATTTGGGTGTGGAAGACGTTTAATCACATCAATTTTCACCTTATCTACTTCCATTCCCTTTCCCAATATTTGTTGACCTAGGACTAGTCCTTCTTTTACCATAAAATGAAATTTTTCCCAAATGAGCACTAGGTTAGTTTCCTCACATCTTTTTAGCACTTTCTTAATATTACCCAAACATTCTTGAAACCAGTTTCCTTAAATTGAATAATTTTCACTGAAAATGTCCAAACCTTCTTCCAACATCTTAGCAGAGATAGCATTCATGCATCTCATAAAAGTTGTTAGAGCATTGCATAATCCGAAGAGCATTCTTTTAAAGGCATACATGCCAAAAGGGCATGTGAAAGTAGTTTTCTCTTGGTTATTGGGGTAAATTGGAATTTGATGATACCCTGAATATCAATCAAAGAAACAATAATAGTATTTTCCTGTTAACCGATCCAATATTTGATCCCTGAATATGCATCTCTTAGTCTTTTTTGTTGCATCATTTAGTTTCCTATAAGCCATACATACCCTCCAACCAGTAACTGTTCAAGTTGGAATCAATTCATTCTTATCATTCTCAACTACTGTTAGACCTCCCTTCTTTGGAACACACTGGGCCAGGCTAACCCATTCACTATCAAAGATAACATAAACAATACATGTGTCTAACCATTTGATTAATTCATTTTTTACTTCTTCCTTCAAAGCTGGATTAAGTCTCCGCTGAGCATCCACTATAGGTTTTTTCCTTTCCTCTAATCTGGTCTTGCATTTGCAGAATGCATGATTGATTCCTTTGATATCAGCAATGGTACATCCTATCACTTTTTATGCATTTTCAGGACATTCAGTAGTGCTTCTTCCTATTTTTCATATTAGCAAGCAGCAATAATTACTGGTAACATTGATAATAAACGTGAATCCATAATAGTTGATCTCCTTTATAAATTAAAACTCTTGTAAGAAACAAAGAACAAATAAACTAAAACAATGAAAACCTAAAGAAACAAAAAAAAAACTTAAACCCAAAGGGAGAATCTAAACTAATGGGATTATGTCCATAATGTGTGCCGAAGGAGCCTATTTATAGCCTTTAGGTAGCCATCATCCATAACCCTAGGTTAGCTGACGTTCCCGAGCTTAAAGTTCGACTGTACAGACCAAAACGACCCTACTTTGTGTTTTATTCTCGTCACTGACTTGATGTCGTAACATACTAGGACCTGTGTCGCAACATAGCAACTAGTATGCTCCTCTGTAGCCATCTTCAGGGGTATGTCGCGATACCCTCAGTCTATGTCACGACATTGAAGGTAGACTCTTACTTTCTAAATTTTCTTCTCTATGTTGCAACATGGTGTCCATTATTGGTCCAAAATGTCTTCAAATTGTCTCCTATACACTTACAAAGTACGTTAGCTCTCTTTTAGGCCTCATTCAACCATTACAGTCAATAAAAGACTCAATGTGCACATTTTATTGGATGTAAGTAAAACGTAAGAAACTTACATAAAACATAATGAAAATGCTTGTATTCAAGTACCTTAAATATGAAAACTAGTCTAATTTACTACACTGAAATACGACAGATCAGTTTTCTTGTTTCAATCAATTAGTCAATATATCAGCAAGATCTTTTGATCTTCCACTAGAATCACGAGTCGACAATAACTACTTATCTCTTGACCTAACAGTCTAGATCGGTTCAAGGTTAAGGTGTTCACAGATAGGCCATAGAAATTTTGCGTTAATTCCAGCTTTAATGACTTCCTAGGGTTGTCAAGCCTAGGGTTTAACTTCTTCCTTTTCTGAACAGCTGATCCTGTAACACCCCTAACCCATTCTCGTCACTGGACTAGGGTTAAAGGCATTACCAGATGAATCGGAACATTTAAATTTCATTTCATAAACATCAAAGCATCTGAATCAACATCAATATAGAGTCCCTTATATAGGTCTTCAAGACCTAAAACATGCGTCAGAAAAGAGTCGAGGCTAAACCGAAGACATACAAAATATTTCCAAAACTTAAACATTTTTCAAACAAGTACAGGTCACAGACTTGTGTAATCAAGCCGTGTGCCTTACACGGCATTAGACACGCCCGTGTGTCTAGGCCGTGTCAAAATAGGGCATACATATTGACTTGCTCACACAGCCACAAGACATGCCCGTCTGCCTTGGCTGTGGTCAAGTCTGACTTGGGCCACACGGCTAGCCATACGCCCGTGTGCCTTGGCCGTGCTCAAGTCTGACTTACAATTGTAAGATACACGAGGGGACAAATGACCGTGCCACATAGCCATGTGTCGCACACGACTGAGACACACGCTCGTGTCTCTACCCCTGTAGACAAAAATAGGGCATTTGAATAGCCAATTTGCCACCCCAATTTTGGGTCAACCTAGAAGCACCAAACCAAACATATGTGCACAACCATTTCAGCCAATATCTATACCAAACCATACATAATCCATGCTATAACATTATCAATCATTTCAAATCTCAATTCATCAATCAATTCATACCAAACTTAAACTAAAATCATATCTAAACATATGATCAATACATCTTTCAATCAAATGCTCAAAACTTACCAAAACTTCTCAACATTGACCATTTCTTTTGGCCAACCAAAACATACCACAATTTTACATCAGCATCACATATCATATACCATTATCAAACTATAAGTTCAAAAAAAAAACTAGCCATATCACATGGCTAAATATGTACATCACAAAACATAATTCCATAACTTCTAGCCTATACATGCCATACTTTAATACGTACATTTTCAAAGTACCAAAATAAGGTTCGATAGTGTGGTGACGATCCTCGATGATCCCCTAGCTCATAATAGCTTCGATATCTATAAAACAATGCAAACACACACAAAGTAAGCTTTCAAAAGCTTAGTAAGCCATATAAAAATAAACATATCATTCAAAGCAAATAAGTATCATCAAATCATTTATACTTTGTATACCAATGCTAACACAAATCTCATATTCAAATACTTACCTTTCATTCTCAAATAGGCTATACAAAGTAAACATACCTGAATCTGATATGATTTCACAAAGTTATTCATTTTCTCAGAATGCTTATTTGAACCATTCGAAAATGTAAAGATACACGGATAGATCAGAAAGTATATACAATGCTGACGTCCCAGACGTGGCCTTACATATAATCAAACATCAATGTCACTATCCCAGACAGGGTCTTGCACGGAATCAAATACGATTTCGATGTCCCAGACATGGTCTTACACGTAAAATAGAAGTCGATGCCAACGTCCCAGATGTGGTCTTACACGAAATCACATAACGAAATCCTATGTCATGACATATGTATCCTAACTATTCCTAGGGTTCGTACGGGGCTTTTCAGACGTCAGAACTTTGTCGATACTTTCTCGGATAGCATATATTTAGCTCAAACATCCATTCATTACAATTCAATATCAAATGAATAATAATAATTCAATTTAAACAAGCTTATTTGTATATCGACTTACTTCGTACGGATTCAGATAAACTGAATCGACTACCCGACGACTTTCGACTTTCCCTGATCTAATTTTTTCTTTAATTCTTGATCTAAATCAATTCAAATTTAACTTATTCAATCACACATTCATTCAAAACAATCCATATACATACAATTAGGGCATTTTGCAAACTAGCCCTCACATTTTTACATTTAGACACTTTAATCCTTAATTCACAAAATTACAAAATATACATAATTTGCTTGTACACATGCTTAGTCGAATATTCATAGCTCTCATACAAGTCCACACATTTCATTTATTTCACATTTCAGTCCCTCAAAATAAAATTTTTACAATTTAGCCCAAATTACTCAATTTCATCAAAAATTCAAAGATAAAACATAAAAACCCAACATCAAACTTTCATATTTCATCATATAAAAACATAAAGTTCATGAATTCATCCATGGGACATTTCAAAATCATCAACAAACTCAGAAATTGAGACATGGGCTCGATAGTATTCGAAGCAATGTTACAAAAACGTAAAAATGATCAAAAATGGATCAAAACACATACCTTAATTGAGCTTTAACTTAGTCAAACCCTAAATGTTTTTATTTCTCTCTTTTTCTTTGAATTGCGGCAAGTATGGACGAATAATTCATCCATTAACATGTTTTTTTATTATATTAAAGTTAATAAACATTTTACCATTTTGTCCTTTCATTAAACATTAATAAACCATTATATACAAGGTCATTAAGGTCCACTCAAGCTTAGAATGGTCAAATATCAACATAAGGACCTTTCTTTTTTAAAGACATATCAAATAGGCACTTTAACATTTAGCAAGCAACTTTTACATTTTACGTGATTAGGTCTTTTTAACAAATTAAGCACACAAACAATTAAATTTCCATACGAGACTTTCACACATGCTCATTCACATATCATAAACATTAAAAATAATATTTAAATATTTTTTTGATGCGGATATGTGGTCTCGAAACCACTGTTCTGACTAGGGTCTAAACCAGACTGTTACAATTCTCTCCCTTAGGGATTTTCGTCCTCGAAAATCTTACCATTAAACAAATTCATTGTCGTCTCATAGCATCTTCAGGCTCCCACGTGGCCTCTTCAATATCGTGTCAATGTCACATCACTTTTACTAAATGTCACATCACTTTTACTAACGAAATTTTCTTATTTCGCGGCTCTTTAACCTCTTGAACTAAAATACAGATTGGCTTTTCTTCGTAAGTCATATCAGACTGAATTTCAATATCAGACGGAGGAATCATATGCGAAGGATCAAGTCTGTATCGTCGAAGCATTGATACATGAAACATATCATGAATCTTTTCTAACTCTAGTGGCAACCACAATCTATATCCTACTGGCCCAATACGCTCGGTAATCTCATACAGCCTGATGAATCTCAGACTCAATTTTCCTTTTCTACCGAACCAAAGTACTTTCCATGGAGATACTTTCAAAAACACTTTGTCGCCAATTTTAAACTCAATGTCTTTTCTTTTCAAATCCACATAAGATTTCTGACGATCGAAAGCTGCTTTCAAACTATCTTGAATAACTTTTACTGTCTATTTGGTTTCTTTTATCAAATCAATTCCGTGAATCTTATTTTCGTTGAGATCAGTCCAATACAAAGGTGTATGGAATTAGTGACCATATAAAGCTTCGTATGGTGTCATTTTAATGCTCGACTGAAAACTATTATTATAAGCGAATTCAATCAAGGGCAAATATTGTTCCCACGTACCTTCAAACTCAAGAATGTAACATCTTGACATATCCTCGAGTATCTGAATAATCTGCTCAAATTGATCGTCTGTTTGCTGGTGAAAAGTAGTACTGAAGTGCAATTTAGTACTCAGAGCATCTTGTAATTTCTTCCAGAATCGTTCTGTCTGACACTATAAACAATAGCATGCAATCTCATGATATCAAAAATGTATAACTCAGCTAATTTATCAAGCGAGTAATCAAATCGAACTGGAATAAAATGAGTTAATTTCGTTAATCGATAAACTACAACCCATATAACATCTTTCTTTCTCGGAGATGGGGTAAACTCGAAACAAAATCCACTGTCACTCGATCCTATTTCCACTCCGGAACCATAACCGGTTGTAACGAACTAGATGGCACTTGATGTTCATCTTATACTTGGTAACAGATCAAACATTTCGAAACAAAGTTAGAAATATCTCTTTTCATTTCGGACCACCAGTAATACTGTTTCAAATCATTATACACTTGTACTACCTGGATGCACAGATAACCACTATTATGAGCTTCACTCAAAATCATCTAAATTAACTCTGAATTTCTCGGGACACAAATTCTATCTTGGAACCTCAGACAATTATCTTTATCAACTCTAAATTCTAAATCAGACTCTACATCACACTGAACTCGTTTAGCTAAAATTTCATTATCAATCTTTTGAGCTTCGATAATCTGCTGTAAAAACAAAGGTCTCGCTTTTAACTCCACTAAAACTGAACCATCATCAGACAGAACCGAATGAGCATTCATCACACGCATAGCAAATAATGATTTCCGACTTAAAGCATCTGCAACAACATTTGCTTTACCCTGATGATAATCAATCACAAGTTTACAGTCTTTTAGCAGTTCTAACCATCTTCTCTTCGCAAATTTAGATCTTTCTGAGTCATCAGATATTTCAAACTCTTATGATAAGAATATACATGACATTTCTCACCAAACAGGTAGTGACACCAAGTCTTTAGAGCAAACACAATCGCAGCTAACTCAAGATCGTGTGTCGGATAGTTCTTTTTATGCGGCTTCAATTGTCTCGAAGCATAAGCAATGACTTTGCCTTCTTGCATTAAAAAAAATCCCAAATCGATCAATGAAGCATCACTGTATATCATAAATTCTCTACCTGATGCAGGTTGTACTGATACTGGAGCTTTAGTCAACAAAGTTTTCAACTGATCGAAACTGTTCTGACACTTTTCAGACCACTTAAACTTACCATCTTTTTGAAGCAGCTTTGTTAACAGAGTTTCAATCATAGAAAAGCCATTTACAAACCTTCTATAATAACCGGAAAGTCCCAAAAAACTGCAGACTTCAAAGACGTTCCTCGGAGGTTTCCAATCCAGAATAGCCAAAATCTTGCTCGGATCAACTCAAATACCAGATACTGATACAATATGACCCAGAAAACCAACTTCTCGCAACCAGAATTCACATTTACTGAACTTCGAAAATAACTTTTTATCTCGTAGAATCTGTAGCACTAATCTCAGATGCTCGGCATGTTCAGATTCATCACGTGAATAAATCAATATGTCATCAATGAATACAACAACAAATTGATCTAGATATAGTCTGAAAATTCTATTCATCAAATCCATAAAGATGGCAGGTGCGTTTGTCAATCCAAGACGCATAACCAAAATTCATAGTGGCCATACCTCGTTCTGAAAGTAGTTTTCGGAATGTCTGAGTCTTTTACTTGCAACTGATAATAGTTTGATCTCAAATCTAATTTTGAAAACACAACAGCTCCTTTCAACTGATCAAATAAATCATCAATTTAGGGCAGGGGTGATAAACCGTAATTTATACATATTTTTACCCCATGCCTAACGCATTTATGGATGGTTTCCCCTTAGATTTGGTGAATTCGATGCTACTAATCCTTTAATTTCATTTTTTATACTTAGGAGAGTATAGGAGAGTAAAAAGAGAGAGAAACGGGCCAAAAACGGGGAAAATAGACCCACATGGGAAAACAACACGGCCTGGACTTCCCTACACGGGCGTGTCACACGGCCATGTCAATTTGGCAGGATCGAAGCACGACTTACACGGGTGGATCACACGCCTGTGCCCATTTAACAGCCTTGACCACGGCCTTCAGTAATCGCACACGGGTGTGTCACACGGGCGTGTCCCTGTTGAACCCAAGTTTAGTCCAATTCGAAAAAGGCCAATTTTGAGGGCTCTTAGGCATTCCAAAGCCTATTTAAACACTTGAGGAGGCACTTAGGAAGGGGTAGGTAGAGTAGGAAGCAAGGAATTACTCAAGGAAAGCCGATTGATCCATCTCAAGAGCCGGATTCATCATCAAGATTGGAGATCTCCCTTCAAGTTCCTTCAGGAGTTTTGGGTTTTCTTATGTTTTGTTATCTTTATGCTTTTGAGATGTTTTCTTTCATAAATATGAACTAAACCCCTAAATACCTAAGGGGAATGAAACCTAAAATAGATCTTGTTATTATTATCTAAATTGTATGATAAATATTTGACTTATTCTTAATTATGTGTTCTTAATTCTTGTTTTGATATTCCAAAATATTGATTCAAGTTAAGCTCTTATTCAGAGGAGGAATAGACCTTGTCTAAGAGTAAATTTGTCATAATTAATCAGATTTGATTGCGCGCCTAGAGATAGGGTGACAAGATTTTACCGGATTAGGGTGAAACCTAATAAGGGAATCTATAGATCGAGTTAATGCAATTCTAGGGTGTTAATTAGAAAGAGATTTCAATTATTCAACCTAGGGTTAGACGTTATTAGTCTCGAAAGAGATAATAACATAACTTAGGGATTTTTACAGATCAAGTCAAATGAATAAATCATCTGATTCAGAGTCAAATAACAAGTGAAGTCTAAGTGGATTTGTCCTTAGGTATTGTCTCAATCAATCGAATTTTCCCAAAAATATTTTCCCAAGTTTTTCTTTCTGTGCATTCTTAGTTAGTAATTAGTTTAGACAACCAAACCTCTTAAATTTTAGTCTAGATAATAAAAAGAAAGTAAATACTAGTACTCGTAGTTCCCTTGGGTTCAACAATCCGGTCTTGCTGAACTATACTACTGTTTGATAGGTACACTTGCCTTAATCGTGATAATAAGTTAGTCTCAAGAACGTTTCATTTATAAATCTTTAAAACCTGGTACAAATATCACGCATCAAGGGGATACTTATTTTTGATAGTCACTTTGTTCAATTGACGATAATCTATACACATTCTCAATGTACCATCATTCTTTTTCACAAATAGAATTGGAGCCCCCAAGGTGAGAAACTCGGTCTAGCAAATCCTCTATCGGTCAACTCTTGCAACTGAGATTTTAGTTATTTTAATTTAGTCGGAGCCATTCTATACGGAGCTATCGAAATCGGTGTAGTAGCAGGTACCAATTCAATGCCAAATTGAACTTCTCTAACCGAAGGTAATCCCAGAAGTTCTTCAGGAAACATATCAGGAAACTCGTATACAATAGGCATCGATTCAACTTTCTTTTCTGACACTTTCGAATTAATTACATGTAGGCTTCACAACCCTTTCTCACAATACTCAAAGCTTTCATCGAAGATATCACAGTAGATAATCCATTCAAATCACTAGATTCAATTCTGACTATTTCATCATTCTTGCATCTCAAATTAATAATTTTCTGTTTGCAGTTCACAATAGCATCATGCAAGGTTAACTAGTCCATACCAAGAATTATAAAAAATTCATCAAAGGGCAACAGCATCAGATCAGCCAGAAAACAATTGTCTCGAAACATTAACGGAAAATTCTTGTAGACTTTATCAACCAAAACACATATGTCTATGGGGTTCGATACGCTAATTACAAACTCAGTAGACTCTATAGGAAAAGTCTTATTGTTCACTTAGTTCTTGCATATATACGAATGTGTCGATCTAAGATCTATCAAAGCAATCACAGAAGTATCATAGAGAATAAATGTACCCGTAATCACATCTAGCGATGAAGCTTCCTCACGAGCTCAAATAGCATAGGCTCTGGCAGGTGCACGAGCTTCGGATCTAACAGTTGTATCTTTTATCCCTCACTGACTACCACTTACATTTCCTGTATTTCTAGGAGGTCTACCACGAGAAGCATAGCCACTCGGTCCCGAATTTTGGACACTTTCTTGCTCGATTGATTTAGGGCAATTATGGATAAAATGATCTAACGATCCACATCTGAAACAAACCCGATCATACAATCTACAATTACCAGGATGTCTTTTACCATATTGCTTGCACTCAGGGCGATCAGATTTAGCATTTCCGACACTAGCAACGAATGTAGCTGGAGGCTTTGAAGTTCGACTTGGATCTAGCACGATCTCTATTCGAATGTCCCACATTAGCCTTTGAACAGCTATTATCATCTCGAAATTTCTTTGATGCAGATTGAAATGACTTGTCTGATGATCACTTTCGCATTTCTCTAGCTTCATAATCAGCTGTTCTTTTCTCTTTCCCTAGATATTCAGCTTTACATGCTCGTTCAACAAGCACAACAAATTCTTTAATCTCGAGAATCCCAACAAACAAACAAATATCATCATTCAAACCATCTTTAAATATTTTGTACATTATTGCTTCCGTAGATGCACATTCACTAGCATACTAACTCAGTCTTACAAATTCCCACTCGTATTCTGTGATAGACATACGGCCTTGTTTAAGCTCAAGAAACTCTTTACGTTTCTGATCAATGAATCTATGACTGGTGTATTTCTTTCAAAATTCATCTTGAAAGAAGTCCTAGGTGACTCGTTCACTCGGAACTACCGATATCAAAGTTTTCCACCAATGGTACGCCGTATCTCTCAAACGCGAAACGACACATTTTATACATTCCTCGAGACTTAAAGACAACTCATCAAACACTCTTATCGTGTTCCCTAACTAGAACTCGACTTTTTCAGCATCATCATTCATTGTAGCTCGGAACTCTTCAGCCCCATATTTTTTAATCTTATCTACGGGGGACTTACATATCTGAATCGGGTTCACTAATGGTATAGCAGGAGGTTGTGGTGAATTAACCGAGGGTGGGGGTTGTTGAACAGCCACATTGGTTCTAATATATTGACTAAACCAATTGTTCATCATTTGATAGAAGGATTGTCTAGCCTCACCATCACGGCTACTCGTAGCCGGTCTAGAATCATATGGCGCCATCCCTTGCTCGGGAGCAGGTGTGTTGTTTTCGACATCATCTTCTACGGCTCGATCGGGATCCATTTGTTATATAAATGCACATTTCAATGTTAGGATTCATCACATTATCGCAGTTCATAAATATGGCATGTATAGCTAGACTCACATACGCTATGGTAGTCCTAGAACTGACTAAACTATAGCTCTGATACAAATAAAATGTAACACCCCTAATTCGTATCCGTCGCTAAACTAAGGTTAAAGGCATTACTAGATGAATCGAAACATTTAACTTTCGTTTCATAAATATCAAAGCATCTGAGATCAACATCAGTATAGAGTCCCTTATATAGGTTTTCAAGACCTAAAACATGCATCAGAAAAGAGTCGGGACTAAACCGAAGACATACAAAATATTTCCAAAACTTAAACATTTTTCAAACAAGTACAAGTCACATGCCCATGTAATCAGGCCGTGTGCCTTACACGGCATTAGACACGCCCATATGTCTAGGCTGTGTCAGAACAAGGCATACATACTGACTTGCTCACACGGCCACAAGACATGCCTGTGTGCCTTGGCTGTGGTCGAGTTTGACTTGGGCCACACGGCTAGCCACACGCCCGTGTGCCTTGGCTGTGCTCAAGTCTGACTTACAATTGTAGGGTACCCCAAGGGACACACGACTGTACCACATAACTGTGTGCAGCACACGGCTGAGACACACGCCCGTGTCTCTACTTATGTGGAAAAAAATAGGCCATTTGAATAGCCAATTCGCCACCCCAATTTGGGTCAACCTACAAGCACCAAACCAAACATATATACACAACCATTTCAGCCAATATCTATACCAAACCATACATAATTCATGCTATATCATTATCAATCATTTCAAATCTCAATTCATCAATCAATTCATACCAAAACATAAACTAAAATCATACCTAAACATATGATCAATACATCTTTCAATCAAATGCTCAAAACTTACCAAAACTTCTCAACATTGACCATTTCTTTTGGCCAACCAAAACATACCACAATTTCACATTAGCATCACATATCATATACCATTATCAAACTATACGTTCAAACACAAACTAGCCATATCACATGGCTAAATATGTACATCACAAAACATAATTCCATAACTTCTAGCCTATACATGCCATACTTTAATATATACATTTTCAAAGCACCAAAATAAGGTTCGATAGTGTGGTGACGATCCTTGATGATCCTCGAGCTCACAATAGCTTTGATATCTATAAAACAATGCAAACACAGACAAAGTAAGCTTTCAAAAGCTTAGTAAGCCATATACAAATAAACATATCATTCAAAACAAATAAGTATCATCAAATCATTTATACTTTGTATACCAATGCTAAAACAAATCTCATATTCAAATACTTACCTTTCATTCTCAAATATGTTATACAAAGTAAACATACCTGAATCTAATAAGATTTCACAAAGTTATTCATTTTCTTAGAATGTTCGTTTGAACCATTTGGAAACGAAAGGATACACATGTAACACCCCATACCCGTAACCCACGTCGGAGTAAAATACTAGGCATTACCAAACTCGATCTCATGCACACAAACATTCCCCAAGTCACCAAGACTTGGTCCAATTTAGAACTTTTTCAATTTCTATTTTAAACTTCTTATTATGGGCTTACGAGCCCCAAAGCGACCATTGAAAACTATTCGGGATCAATCCAGGTCCATAAACCATCTATAGAAAATATGACTTTGAAATAGGGCACATGCTCGTGTAAAAGGGCAACATGCTCGTGTGGCCATTTCAACATGGTCGTGTTGATGGCCCATGTGACTCACACTACTAAAGTAATACAACGACAATCTTGTGTCCTCCACCCGTGTGGAATTAATTGTAAATGCACACCTATAGGGCTTTTCACACGGCCTGGTACACACCTGTGTCCCTGGCCTGTGTCCTTCACAAGGCCATGACATGCCCGTGTGTAAAAACATGGACATTCTGTTTTTGATGTCAACATCCCCAAAATGTTACACAGCCAAGGCACACGCCCATGCCGTGTCTCTGCCCGTGTGTTTACTACCATGCATACTGACTTGAAAATTTTACATACAGGGGATACAAGGTCGGACCACATGCCCATAGGACAGACTGTGTGTCACACACGGCCTAGACACATGCCCTTGTGTCTAACCGTGTGGACAGTATAAGGCTATTTAGCAAGCCTCCTTGCCACCCTTACTTACACAACCTACACCAAAGCGACCAAACCAATACAAGAATAACTTATTTAAGCCAATCAGCCAAAATAGACTACATATCAATTAAACAATTACTCATTCATGAGAGTAACTTCATTTGCATATATCAAAATCAATATTTGTCATCATTCAAAGCTTAATACA
Source organism: Gossypium hirsutum (assembly GCF_007990345.1). Classification (NCBI taxonomy): domain Eukaryota; kingdom Viridiplantae; phylum Streptophyta; class Magnoliopsida; order Malvales; family Malvaceae; genus Gossypium; species Gossypium hirsutum. Next base: position 24,461,943 of record NC_053429.1, read on the forward strand.
AAATGGAGGGTTTCTAACCCAAGCCAACACATTTTTCTAGTTCTCAATGACACAAAAATAGTAAATTCTAAGCCCTATACATTCATATTCAAAAATATAAATCAAACTATACCAAATGCTTCGATTGTTAGTGTGATCGATATTTCTGACTTCCTTTGGTCCTTGAGCTAAATAGACGGCACTATAAGAAAATGAAAAAGGAGAGGGAGTAAGCATAAAGCTTAGTAAGTTGCACATAAATAAATATACAACATAACTTTATCATTCATCAACAAGTATCATAATACATAAGTGGCATAAGCAAAACTCACTCATCAATATTTAATACACCTCATATAGCATATATTGAGCTCACATTTCATACATACCATATAGGTAACTGTACCACTCACAACACAGATATACTTTCCTTGCTAACTTGAAATTATACTTTCACCGTTGAACCATTTGGAAAATTACCGGATACTTATTTAGCCTCAAACATGGGGTCAGGAGCCGATGCCATGTCCCAAACATGGTCTTACACAAGTTCTAACATATCTGTGTCGATGCCAAGTCCCAAACATGGTCTTCCACTGACACATCTCATAGCCGATGCATGTCCCAAACATGTCTTACACTGGCTTACGTCTTGAGGCCGACACATGTCCTAGACATGTCTTACACTAGCACTCGTCTCAATGAAAATCCCATGTCCTAGACATGGTCTTACGCTGGCTCTCATAATGTGGCTGATGCATGTCCCAGACATTTCTTACACTACCTAACACAAGTGACCCAAACGTCATGGCATGAATATTCGATTTATTTCCTAAGGTTCAATCGGGAATTCTATTATCTCTATTCTCATCACATTTTCTCATTTCCACAATCAAGCAATTTATGATATAATAATTTCAATAAAATTCAAATACATATATTATTAATGTAGTTGTACTATTTACATACAACTTACCTCGGATTACAAAATGTGGCGACTAGTCAATTTAGTCGATTTGCTTGGCTTTCCCCCAGTTTAGGTTCGGATTTGGTCTTTCTTGATCTATAATAGCAAAATGTACTTTTTTAGTCACTAATTAAAATTAGGCAATCAAAAATTCATATCTTTGGTAAAACAACAATTTTGCCCCTAGACTTTGACAAAATGACCATTTTGCCCCTGGGCTTGAAAATCAATTTTTAAGCCTATCTGAACCTTTTTTACTCTTATAGAAAATCTAAATTCCCACTATTTCACATACTTAACATCTATTTTACAACTTATGCAATATAGTCCTTTTAGGTGTTTTCATGCTAGCACCTTTCACAAAAATTGTTCATAACACACCCAAGACTTATTTTCTTCCATAAAAAACTCAACAAATATTACAAACCCTTTCATGGCAAAATCCTACACTCTTGATCATTTTGCAAAATAGTACCTTCATTTGAAAGCTCATGCTTTTAGGGTCTCAAAAGTACAAAAATTTCTAGAAAATCCATTAAAATCACTTACTTGTGAAGGCTTAAAGTTGTTGAAGTTTCAAGCTCATAAAACCCCATTTCTTCGCTAAAAATTTTGGTCAAAAGAAAGGATGGAGAAAAAAAAATGATAGCTAGGCTTTTTGGTATTATTATAATACACCTTATGTCATCAACATTTCCTAATGTTGACTTTACCACACTTTCATCTTTCATGGCCAACCAAGCTATCACAACAGGTTTTAATTGCCCTTTAAAGACCCCTAATTTTTATTCTCTAGCTATTTAACATTTTTAGCTATCAATTTAGGACTTTTGCATTTTATGCGATTTAGTCCTTTTTCTCAATTGAGCTTACGAACGTCAGAATTAACTCACCAAATTTTTCATACACTAATATAAACATGCAATGACTCCAAAATAATAATAAAATAATTGATTTGACTCCAAATTTGTGGTCTTGAGACCACTATCCTGACTAGGCCCTAAATCGAGCTATTAGATTTCTCCCCCTTGGGGATTTTCGTCCCCAAAAATCTTACCAGCGAATAAGTTTCGGTACTGATCTTTCATAGTCTTCTCGAGTTCCCATGTGGCTTCCTCAAATCCATGTCTCTGCCACAAAACTTTCACAAGCGCTATGCTCTTTTTCCTCAACTATTTGACTTCCCGAGCTAAAATCTTGACCGGCTATTCACCATAAGTCATGTCTAGATGAATCTCAACCTCTGTCGGTACAATCACGTACGAAGGGTCTGATCTATATCAACGTAGCATGGATACATGAAAGACGTCGTGAATCTTTTCCAACTCTGGTGGTAAAGCTAATCGATAGGCAACCAGTCCTACTCTCTCGATAACCTCATAAGGTCCTATGAAACGAGGACTCAACTTGCCTCTTCTACCAAATCTGAGGACTTTCCTCCATGGGGATACTTTCAAAAATACCTTATCACTGACTTGAAACACAATTTCATTTCATTTCAAATCCACGTAGGATTTCTATCTATCCGAGTCAGCCTTCAAGTAGTCATGAATCACTTTAACTTTCTCTTCAGTCTCTTTAATTAAATTGACCTCGTGAATCTGACTCTCTTTGAGCTCAGTCCAATATAAGGGCGTTCGACACTTTCGCCCATACAAAGCCTCATAAGGCACCATTTTCAGACTTTTCTGATAACTATTGTTGTAGGCGAATTCAACCAATGGTAAGTATCTTTCCTAACTTCCCTAAAACTTGAGAACACAATACCGCAACATGTCCTCTAAAATCGGAATCACTCTTTCCAATTGGCTGTCGATCTGCGGGTGAAATGTCGTGCTAAAACTCAACTTTTTTCCCAATGCCACTTGTAACTTTTTCCAAAATCCCAAGGTAAATTTGGGGTCCCTATCTGAAACAATCGACAAGGGTACCCCGTGGAGTCTCACAATCTCAGAAACGTATAATTCAGCCAGTCTCTCAAGGGAGTAGTCGGTACGCACTGGTATAAAATGTGTCGACTTTGTTAGCCTATCCACAACAACCCAAACAACATTTTTTTTTCTTCGGGGTTATTGGCAAACCCGTCACAAAATCCATAGTAATCCGATCCCACTTCCACTCGGGGACCATGGTAGACTAAAGTAGACCCGAAGGTACTTGGTGTTCAGCCTTCACTTGCTGACACACAAGACACTTGGAAACGAACTTTGAAATATCTCTTTTCATCCTCGACCACCAATACATTTTTTCATGTCGTTGTACATTTTCATACTACTTGGGTGGACAGAAAAACACCCACTATGTGCCTCATCTAAAATATTCTGGAGCACCTCGTTGTTCTTGGGTACACAAACTCTATCTTTGAACATCAAACACTCATCAACACCAACACGAATATCGGATTTATTTTCCGTCTCACACTAAACCATCTTAGCCTGCAACTCCTTATCACCTTTTTGGGCTTCACAGATCTCTTGTAGAAATTTTTGTCTAGCTCTCAATTCTGCTAGGACCGAACCATCACTAGACATAGACAACTGAGTATTCATGGCTCTCAAGGCAACCAATGACTTTCGACTCAGAGCATCGGCGACTACATTTGCCTTTCCCGAATGGTAGTCGATAATCAACTCATAATCCTTTATTAGCTCTAACCATCATCGTTGCTGCAAATTTAACTCCTTTTGAGTCATCAAGTACTTAAGACTCTTGTGATCGGTGAATACTCGGCATTTCTCTCCATTCAAATGGTGTCTCTAAATTTTCAACGCGAACACGATGGCGGCCATCTCTAAATCGTGCATTGGGTAGTTTTTCTCATAAGGCTTTAGTTGTCTCGAAGCGTAAGCTATGACCTTACCCTCCTGCATAAGCACGCACCCAAACCATTCAAGAAGGAGTCGCTATGTATCACAAACTCCTTGCCCGACTCTGGTTGCACTAACACTGGGGCCTCAGTCAGCAAAGTCTTTAATTTCTCGAAACTCTGTTGGCATTTTTCTTTCCATTCGAGTTTCATATCTTTTTGCAATAGCCTTTTCATTGGAGTAGCTATCATGGAGAATCCGTTTACAAATCGTCTATAGTATGCGGCCAAACCCAAAAAGCTTCAGACCTCTGTCACATTCTTCAGCGATTTCCATTCAACAATAGCCGAGATTTTGCTTGGGTCAACTCTAATCCTATCACCCGACACAATATGTCCCAGAAATCCAACCTTCTTAAGCCAGGATTCACTCTTACTGAACTTGGCATTCAATTGTTTGTCTCTCAGGGTCTGTAATATAGTCCTCAAATGCTTCGCGTGCTCACTCTTATCACGTGAATAAATTAGTATGTCATCGATAAAGACCACCACAAACTTATCCAAATACGGCTGAAAAATGTGGTTCATCAAATCCATAAACACCGTCGGGGCATTAGTCAAACCAAAAAGCATAACGAGGAACTCATAATGCTCGTATCTTGTTCGAAACACAGTCTTCGGTACATCTTGCTCTTTCACCCTCAATTGGTAGTATCCTAACCTCAGGTCAATCTTGGAAAATACAGTGGCTCCCTTTAACTAATCAAACAGGTCATCGATCCTTGGCAGAGGATACTTGTCCTTCACTGTTACCTTATTGAGCTATCTATAGTCGATACATAACCACATCGACCCATCTTTCCTTTTCACAAAGAGCACTAGAGCACCCCACAGGGAAAAGCTCGGTCTCGCAAAGCCCTTGTCAGTTAACTCTTGTAGTTGAGCTTTCAACTCCGTTAACTCCGTATGAGCCATCCTATACAGGGCAATCGAGTTGGGTGCTATACCGAGAACAAACTCGATTCCAAACTCAACTTCCCTCACTGGAGGTAATCCTGGTAATTCCTCCGGAAATACATCTATAAACTCACAAACCACTGGTACAGATTCAATCTTCAACTCAGACACTTAAGTATTTAGTACAAAAGCTAGGTAAGCTTCATATCCTTTTCTCAAATATTTTTTAGTAGTCAAAAACGATACTAATACAGGCAAATTATTTGACTCATCTGGTCCAACCCGAAGAATAATTTCGTCTTCACATTTCAACTCAACAACTTTTCTCCCACAGTCCACTGCAATACTATGAGAAGTAAACCAATCCATCCCAAGGATTACATCAATTTTATTAAACGGAAATAACATGAAGTTAGCTGGAAAACAATGGTCTCTAATTGTAAAAGGACAATTTCTACATATTTGGTCCCCTAGCACATGTCTGCCCAAAAGGGTGGGACACTTTTACCACAAACTCAGTGGAATTTACTATCATGTTCATACGAGGTATCAATTCCATACAAATATAAGAGTGGGTAGACCCCGGATGAATTAAAGCAACAACAGATATATCATGGATAGAAAAGGTACCCGTGATCACGTCAAGAGACTCTGGTTCTTCACGGGCACGAATAGCGTAAGTCCTTGCAGGCGCTCTACCCTTGGACCTCACTACAGCATCTATTGGAGCACCTCTGCTAACAGCCCTGCTTCCGGGGTTCTTTTGTGGTCTACCCCTCAAAGGAGCACTACTTGCCTTCGCTTTTTATTTTCTCTCTCTCTCTCTTCCATTTTAGGACAGTCTCGGATGAAATGTTCTAATGATCCACACTTAAAACAACCCTTTTTATTCCCCCGGCACTCACTGAAGTGACACCTACCACATTGCGAACATTCTGGCCTATTTGACCAAACACTACCGACGTTCGCGACAAAAGTGGTTTGGGCTCTAGAAGTTGTGTTCTGTCGGTTCTTGTTTCTATTCAAAAATCCTACTGAAGCATTCAATCGAGTAGTGAATTCCTTCAATCTCTTAGATGAGGACTGATGTAACTTCCCCATCTGTCTCTTATTTGAATCTTGCAACTCAAAAGCCGCTTTCCTCCTCTCTTTTACCAGCTCCTCTGCCTTGCATGCTCTCTCAACGAGCACTACAAATTCTCTTAGTTCTAGAATGCCAACAAATACTTAGATATCTTCATTAAGACCATCTTCGAACCTCTTACACATAGTGGCTTCTATAGACACGCACTCCCGCGCATACTTACTGAGCCTCACAAATTCACATTCATATCCTGTCATCGACATTCGGCCTTGCTTTAGCTCTAGAAATTCCTTCCTCTTTTTATTTTTGAACCTTTGGTTAATATAATTTTTCCAGAAATCTTCCTAGAAGAATTCCCAAGTGATCCTCTCTCTCAGTACAATAGACAAGAGAGTATTCCACCACTGATAAGTCTAATCCTGTAGGAGTGACACTGCACACTTCACGCACTCCTCAGGCGTGCACGACAATACATCAAATACCCTGATGGTATTCTCTAACTAAAACTCTGCTTTCTTTGAGTCGTCATCTAAGTTAGCCTAGAATTCCTCAGCCCCTTGCTTCCTAATCTTGTCTATCAGAGGCTTCTCCCTCTTGATCAAGTTCGCGCCTTGCAGAGCTATTGGGGCATACTAAAGAATCAGAGTAGGTGGGGGAGGTGGAGTGTTTGGATTCGCACGAACGAACTCCGTATACCAAGCATCCATCATTCAGAGATAAGCTTTTCTAGCCCCTCCACCTTGGCACATAGTTACGGGCTTACTCTAAAATGGCGCGGTCCCTTCAACGGGAGCCGACGCATTACTCTCCACGTCATCCGCTGTAGCTCTATTAGGATCCATTTACTATATGAAACTATAATTTATAATCGTCAAAAGTCGTCACACTATCGATATAGCTAGACTCGTACTCTCGCTAGGTTAGTCTTAGAGCCAACTAAACCATAGCTCTAATACTACTAAATGTAACACCCCATTATCGTAACCCACACTAGATCAGAATACAAGGCATTACCAAACTCGATCTCATGCACACAAATGTTCCCCAAGTCACCAAGACTTGGTCCAATTTAGAACATTTTCAATTTCTACTTTAAACTTCTTATTATGGGCCTACGAGCCCCAAATCGACTACTGAAAACTATTCGAGATCAATTCGGGTCCTTAAACCATCTATAGAAGATATGACTTTGAAACAGGGCACATGCTTGCGTAGAAGGGCAACACGCCCGTGTGGCCATTTCAACATGGTCGTGTTGATAGCCAGTATGGCTCACACGGCCTAACCAATATAGGGACACGCCTATGTCCTCCACTTGTTTGGAATTAATTCTAAATAAACACCTATAGGGGTTTTCACACAGCTTGGCACACACCCGTGTCCCTGGCCCGTGTCCTTCACACGGCCATGACACGCTCGTGTCTTAGCCCGTGTGCAAAAACATGGACATTCTATTTTTGACGTCAGCATCCCTAAAATGTCACACGACCAAGGCATAAGCTAGTGTTCTAGGCCGTGTCCATCACCCGACGAGATGCACCACCGTGTCTCTGCCTGTGTGTTTACTACCATGCATACTGACTTGAAAATTTTACGTGCAAGGGACACACGGCTAGACCACACGCCCATAGGGCAAACCGTGTGTCACACACGACCTAGACACATGCCCATGTGTCTTCCCGTGTGGACGATATAAGGCTATTTACCAGGCCTCCTTGCCACCCTTACTTACACAACCTATACCAAAGCAACCAAAACAATACAAGAATAACTTATTTAAACCAATCAGCCATAATAGACTACATATCAATTGACCAATTACTCATTCATGAGAGTAACTTCATTTGCATATATCAAAATGAATAATTGTCATCATTCAAAGCTTAATACAAAATGGAGGGTTTCCAACCAAGCCAACACATTTGGCCAGTTCTCAATGACACAAAAATACTAAATTTTAAGCCCTATACATCCATATTCAAAAATATAAATCAAACTATACCGAGTGCTTCATTGATAGTGTGATTGATAATTCAGACTTCCTTTGGTCCTTGAGCTAGATAGGCGACACTATAAGAAAGTGAAAAAGGAGAGGGAGTAAGCATAAAGCTTAGTAAGTTGCACATAAATAAATACACAACATAACTTTACCATTCATCAACAAGTATCATAATACACAAGTGGCATAAGAAAAACTTACTCATCAATATTCAATACACCTCATATAGCATATATTGAGCTCACATTTCAACATACCATACAGGTACCTGTACCACTCACAACATGGTTATACTTTTCTTGTTAACTTGAAATTATACTTTCACTGTTGAACCATTTAGAACATTACTGGATACTCATTTAGCCTCAAACATGGGGTCAGGTGCCGATGCCATGTCCCAGACATGGTCTTACACAAGTTCTAACATATCTATGCCGATGCCAAGTCCCAGACATGGTCTTACACTGACATATCTCGAAACTGATGGATGTCCTAGACATGTCTTACACTGGCTTACGTCTCGAGGCCGACGCATGTCCTAGACATGTCTTACACTAACACTCATCTCAATGCCAATGCCATGTCTCAAACACGATCTTACACTGTCTCTCATAATGTTGCCGATGCATGTCCCAGACATTCCTTACACTAGCTCACACAAGTGTCCCAAACGTCATGGCATGAATATCCGATTTATTTCCTAAGGTTCAATCAGGAATTCTACTATCTCTATTCTCATAACATTTTCTCATTTCCATAATCAAGCAATTTATGCTATAATAATTTCAATAAAATTCAAATACATATATTAATAATATAATTGTACTATTTACATACAACTTACTTCAGATTACAAAATGTGGCGACTAGTCGATTTAGTAGATTTGCTTGGCTTTCCCCCGATCTAGGTTCAGATTCGATATTTCTTGATCTATAATAGAAAAATGTACTTATTTAGTCACTAATTAAAATTAGGCAATCGAAAATTCATATCTGTGGTAGAACGACCATTTTTCCCCTAGACTTTAACAAAATGACCATTTTGCCCGTAGGCTCAAAAATTAATTTTTATCGAATTTCTTCATATCTTAAGCGTAGCTGAACCCTTTTTACTCTTATAGCAACTCCAAATTGCCACTATTTCACATACTTAACATCTATTTTACAACTTATACAATATAGTCCTTTTAGGTGTTTCCATGCCAACACCTTTCACAAAAATTGTTCATAACACACCCAAGACTTATCTTCTTCCTTAAAAACTCAGAAAACATTACAACCCCTTTCATATAAAAACTCTATGCTCTTGATCATTTTGCAAAATAGTACCCTCATTTGAAAGCTCATGCTTCAAGGGTCTCAAAAGTACAAAAATATTCAAGAAAAGCCATTAAATCACTTTATTGTGAAGGCTTAAAGTTGCTGAAGTTTCAAGCTCTTAAACCCCCATTTCTTTGCTAAAAATTTTGGTCAAAAGAAAGGATGGAGAAAAGAAAATGATAGCTAGGCTTTTTGGTATTATTATAATACACCTTATGTCATCAACATTACCTAATGTTGACTTTACCATACTTTCATCTCTCATGGCCGGCCAAGCTATAACAATAAGGTCTAATTGACCTTTAAAGACCCCCAATTTATATTCTCTAGCTATTTGACTTTTTTAGCTATCAATTTAGGACTTTTGCATTTTATGAAATTTAGTCCTTTTTCTCAATTGAGCTCACAAACGTCAGAATTAACTCACCAAAAGTTTTATACACTACTATAAACATGCAATGACTTCAAAATAATAAGAAAATAATTTATTCAACTTTGGATTTGTGGTCTTGAGACCACTATCCTGATAGGCCTTAAATCGGGCTGTTACAACGCGGATAGATCAGAAAGTATATATGATGCTGACGTCCAAGACATGGTCTTAAATGTAATCAAACATCGATGCCACTGTGGTCTTAAATGTAATCAAGACATGGTCCTAGATAGGGTCTTACACGGAATTAGATACAATGACGATGTCCCAGACATGGTCTTACACGTAAAACAAAAGTCGATGCCAACGTCCCAGATGTGGTCTTACATGAAATCACATAACGAAATCCTATGTCATGATGTATGTATCCTAACTATTTCTAGGTTTCATACGGGGTTTTTCTGACGTCGTAACTTTGTCGATACATTCTCGGATAGCATATATATTTTAACAACCTGATTTAGACCCTAATCGGAACGGTGGTTTCAAGACCACGAATCTGAGTCAAAAAAATATTTAAATATTATTTTTCATGTTTTTTATATGTGAATTTGCATGCGTGAATGTTTCGTATGAAAATTTGATTGTTTATGTGCTTAATTTAAAAAAAGGACTTAATCGCGTAAAATGAAAAGTTCATAGTTAAAAGCATAAGGACCAAATTGTTGATGGCTTTGTAAGTTGAAGTATTTAAGTGGTAATTTGACCATGTTTAATTAGATGGACGGCAGTGGCCATGTAATATGATGGATTTATATTAGTTAATAAAGGTTAAATTTGTAATTGAATTAAAAAGTTAATATATTACAAAACATAAAAAAATAAAGCCATCGTGTTCATACTTTCTTTTTGACCGAATAATAAAAAGAAAGAAAAGAAACTAAAGCTTGGTATATTCGACCATTTCTCAAGCTTGATTCAAGGTTAGTTTGATTTAGGTTTTTGATAATTTTTACGTTTTTTAGATCGTTGCTTCGAGTACTATCCGGCCCATGCTTAAATTTTTTATTTTGATGCATATTTTGAGTTATGCCATTGATGAATATTTGTGTTTTGTGATGTTTGATGGTGAAATATCAAAATATGTTTTAGATTAACACGTTTTGTATTGGAGTTTTTGAAGATTTTGAATAATTCGGACTAAACTGCAAAAATAATAAATTAAGAGACTAAAATGTGAAATAGATGAAATATATGGACTAGTATGAGTATATGGAAAATTTGGCTCAACTACATTGTTGTGAGATTTTGTGTATTCTGTGTTTTATGCAATTAGGTCTAATTTCTAAAAGTATGAAATATTAGGGGTAAAATGGTAATTTGCCCATTTATGTGTTGTTGGATTAAATTGAATGAAATTGTGTTTAAATGAGGTTAATTTGAAATTATATAGATCAAGAACAAAGGAAATCGGACTTAGATCGGGGAAAAGCAAAAATAGTCGAATAGCCGATTTATAACGTTCGTCGATATCTAAGGTAAGTCTTTAAGCAATTAGACATCATTTATCTTAATTGTAACTTAGTTTAATATGTTTTTTTGGAATCTATAGATTCATAAAAGATCTAGTCGAATGTGTTTGAGCATAGAAATACTGTATTTGAGTTTAATTCGACAGAGTTATATCATTTAAAAGTCCGTAGGATCTATATGGAATATATGGAGTTTTTGTTATATGAATTGTGTACGAGACAGCATTATAATAGTGATATTCAGGCTTTGAGCCTAGCAAGCTTTATGCTGGTGAATGTAATCGGGCTTTATGCCTAGCAGGCTTATTGTCGGTGAATAGTATTAGACCTTGAGTCTAGCAGGCCTTGTGCCGGTGTGTGATTCAGGCTTATGCCTAAAAGGTTTTATACTGGTGATTTATTTTAAAGCTTATTCTTATAAGATTTCAAGTTGATGTGAAAATTGAGCAAGTAAAATTTAGCTAAATGGCCTTGTATATATTGGACCACATAGGTATGTACATATGTGATGTTATATTGGATTTTGAATATTCAGCCATGATATTATATTTGAATTTTTATATTTGGCCATATAAGTAAGTACATATTTCATGTGAAATTTGATCTTGCATATTCGGCCATATAGGTATGCACATATGTGATCTTATATTTGATTTTCTATAATCGACCAAATGAGTGATGTTGGTTTATAAAGTTGAGTTTGATTCATGAGTATATATATTTGAATGTAAGCATACTTGAGATAATGTTATTTTGGGAATGAAAAGTTGAATGATATTATGCTAAATGTGAAATATTAGCATTCGGCCAAGGTAACCCTTTTGTGTAAAATTATAAGTTATAAATAAATAAATAAGATGATATGATCGAGATAATGTATTACATTAATGTTATAATTTGGTTTGTTGAAAATGCTTTGATTATTATTTTGAACGGTTAAATTTGCTTATGACTTGCTAAGCTAAATTAGCTTACTCTGTGTGTGTCTTTGTTACTCTATTTTATAGATTTTGTTGTAAGTTACGAGCTCGGGGATCGTCAGAGAAGTCATCCACACTATCGCCAACCTTCGGTACTTTTAAAAGTCTATTTTCAAACTTATGGCATGGATAGGCTAATATGTATTTTGTTCGACCTTGGATATGTATAATTTGAGCCATGTGAATATGGCTTAACTTCAAAGTTTGAATTTGGTTACGTTTGGTAATGGTTTAATCCGTTTTGTTTATAATTTTATATGAAATGAATGAATGGTATATGTGATTGGTGCTCTACGTTTTGGAAATAGCTTGAAAATGATTGGTGGACTTGATTGTGGTTGATGAGTCGGTCATAGTGTGTATAAATTATCATGAGTATGTTTAGATGATTCGGTTTTGGTTGGGTATAGACAAATTATATATATATATGAAATTGGTTTTTATGTTTGATATAGGTGTTAATATGTAAATGAGCTTTTGATGATATAAATATATATATTAAGTTCGAACATATAGTAAGAGATTATTATGATATTTTAGGTTTTATAAAGGACTTGTAAGTTGGCTTAACAAAGGAGCAAGATGTTGATTGTATATATATATGCATATATGTATTTGTGCGTAATCGAATGATGCTTGTCATTATGATTCGGTTTTTAATGGAAGTGAATATGCATATGTGATGCTTATGTGATTGGCATAATAGGTATAATTTATGAAGTTAAATATTGAGTAGGCAGTAGATAATGCCATATATGTTAAGAGATAAAATGTCTTGTGATACTATTTATTTGGTTAAATATGCGCACGTTTAGAATTAAGAACATAAAGTTTGATTTTTATTTTTGGTATTCACTTATGAATAAAGTGATGAACCTATAATTCGTATGTACAATATGTTTTATAATGTATGTTTAATATTTAATTAATTATATGCTTTACATGTAAATATGAATATGACCTGTGTTAGAATGAGAATGTTCAGAACTGTATTTATGTTCAGTAATGCCTCGTGACCCTAGTCCGGCGACGGATACGGGTTAGGGGTGTTACATATTTAGCTCAGACATTCATTCATCACAATTCAATATTAAATGAATAATAATAATTTAATTTAAACAAGCTTATTTGTACATCGACTTACTTCATATGGATTCGGATAAACTGAATCGACTACTCGATGACTTTCGACTTTCCCCGATCTAATTCCGTTTTCTTTAATTCTCGATCTAAATCAATTCAAATTTAACTTATTCAATCACACATTCATTCAAAACAATCCATATACACACAATTAGGGCATTTTTGCAAACTAGCCCTCACATTTTTACATTTTGACACTTTAGTCCTTAATTCACAAAATCACAAAATACACATGATTTCCTTGTACACAAGCTTAGCTGAATATTCATAGCTCTCATACAAGTCCACACATTTAATTTATTTCACATTTTAGTCCCTCAAAATAACATTTTTACAATTTAGCCCAAATTACTTAATTTCATAAAAAATCCAAAGACAAAATATATAAACCCAACATCAAACTTTCATATTTCATTATATAACAACATAAAGCTCATGAATTCATCCATGGCACATTTCAAAATCAACAAAAAAATTAGAAATTGAGACATGGGCTTGATAGTATTCGAAGCAACGATTACAAAAACGTAGAAATTATCAAAAACCAATCAAAACACATACCTTAATTGAGCTTTAACTTAGCCAAACCCTAAATGATTTTATTTCTTCTCTTTTTCGTTGAATTTTGCTAGTATGGATGAATAATTCATCCATTAACATGTTTTGTTTTATTATATTAAAATTAATAAACATTTTACCATTTTGTCCTTTCATTAAACATTAATAAACCATTATAAACAAGGTTATTAAGGTCCACTCAAGCTTACAATGGTCAAATATCAACATAAGGACCTTTCCTTTATAAAGACATATCAAATAGGAACTTTAACATTTAGTAGGCAACTTTTATATTTTACGCGATTAGGTCCTTTTAACAAATTAAGCACACAAACGATAAAATTTCCATACGAGACTTTCACACATGCTCATTCACATATCATAAACATTAAAAATAATATTTAAATATTTTTCTGATACGAATAAGTGGTTCTAAAACCACTATTTCGACTAGGGTCTAAACCGGACTGTTACAGATCCACTTAAGAGAACCCTACAAAATAGTTAATTAATCATACCTCCACTCGCTAATTCCCCACAAGAGGATTAGTTCCTCATGGATCTCATAAACAACATAAACTTGATAGAAAAATATGCATGAACAATAATTCAAGAATATAATGTTTAGAAGAAGTCTGATTTGTATTAGAATAGAAAGCTAAATCCTCACCGAGTTTGATCACATTTCCCAAATCTGATTTCTTCCACAAAGCAAAGGACAAAAACTGAAAAAAACCTAAAGCCTCCATAAAGAGAAAGATTAAAACGAAGAAGAAAAATTATACAATACGAACTCGTCCATAACATGTGTTAAATGAGCCTATTTATAAAATTTAGAGTGGTTATCGTCCTTAACCCTAGGTCAGTTGCCGTCCTTGAGCTTAATGTTTGATTTTATGGACCAAAATGCCCCTAGCTCATAATTACTTCCTATACAGAAGTGATGTCGTGACACACCAGATCTTCTACAGCAATATCGAGGGCAGTATGCTTCATCTTTAGGGTGTCTTTAGGGGTGTGTCGCGACATCCTCAGACTATATCAGGACATCGATGACAGTCTTGGAATTCTTCTATTTTGATTCCTATGTTGCGACATTCAGCTTTCCGTGTTGAAACACAATGACCAATATTGGGTTGGCATGCCTTTTATTGATCTCCTGCGTGCTCACAAAGTATATTAGCTCACCCTTAGGCCTTATTCGGCCACTAAGGTTAATAAAAGACTCAAATTACACACTTTATTAAATTTAAATAAAATTGAAAAAACATAATTAAAACTTAACAAAAAATGTTTGTGTTCAAGCACCTAAAGTGCGAAAACTAGTAAAATTTGCTACACCGAATAACGACGGATCATCATACTTGTAGACACTGCAAATATTAGTTTTATTCAATTATTGTCATTATTTTTTGATTTTTCCTCCCATCATTCATGAGGGCGAACAGAGATCGATCAAGTTGTTGGTGTAGTTACCGAGGAGTCGATGCTAGATTGAACTATTTTTAATTTCATTGCGTGCACTTAGAGAGATAATTGACGAAAGTCAAAGTTATAATTATAGCTTTGTTTTTTTTGTTTTTATTTCATTTGCAATTTTCAGTTGATTTGTTTATTTCTCTTGTGCTTGTAGGCGGCATTGTATGGCTCAGACATGTAATGATGATCTATCATTTGAACATGAAATGGAACTTGTTATTACACATGCGAGAAAGGTCCAACATCCTAGAGAATCCCAACCTCTAAAAAGATACCAACCTATCAACCACCCACAAGTAGATATACAACATCTACCATCGCACCCACTAATTGAGCAATGAACGTTGTGCGACTATTCAATGCCCAACCTTGACGTTGTTTGAAGGAGCATTAATTTCCCAATGATTAATGCGAACAACTTTGATATAAAGCCTACCATAATCCAGATGATCCAAGGGAACTTAAAATTTCAAGAATCTATGATTGAATATCCGAATCAGCACCTGAAGTGATTTCTAACCATATGTGATACTTTAAATACAATGGGGTATATAATAATACTATTCATCTCCATTTATTCCTTTTCTCTCTTATTGACGATGCTTTTATGTGGTTAGATTCACAACCAGTGAATTTGATCAACACTGGGGAAGAGTTCGCTAGCAAATATTTGGCAAAGTATTTTCCCCTAGCAAAAAAATGAAGCTCCATAAAGACATCACAAATTTCTTGTAATTGAAAAAGGAGTCGCTATACGAGGCATAGGAGTTGTTCAAACTCATGAACCATAAGTGTTCGTACCACGGCCTACAAAATTGGTTACAACTTCAAGTCTTGTATAACGAGCTAGATGGAAACTTGTGCTTTAGTCTTAACAGAGCATCTATGAGGGCTTTCATGTCAAAGTCGTATGTCAATGATTGCAAACTCATCGATGATAAGGAAATGAATTCATATATGTGGCCGATTTAGCGCTCCACATATCAAGCCAAGCAATGGACTATGAATGTGGTTGGTAGCGAGGATAAGTATCAATAAATCCTTGAAAGGCTCAATCAACTTGAGATGAGTTTGACAAGATCACAAGCTCTAAATCTGCCCTTTCTAAGCAATTCTTATTTATGTACTGAAGACGAAGGCACACATTGGGGAGGTACAAATTAGAATAATAAGGCTGACTATGTGGGAAACTGAGGGTATAACCCATACTCCAACACTGAAAATCCAGGGTGAGTAACCATCCCAACCTTATTTGGGGAGGGAGCCAAAGAAGTCTCCCCAATCAAGGTGTAACACCCTAAATTTGGGCCTAAAAGTATTGGGCCTTGAGTATGGGTCCGTAAGGAGGTTGTATATAAGTTTTTAATTGTGCAAGGGAATGAAACAATTAAATGTCTGCTTTAGTGGTTAATGGCCTTGAGAAGTGTTGGAGAAATCTTGGGTTCAAACCTAGGCTTTAGCAAAAATTTTGATTTATTAGTAAATCCCTAGCTTTGGGCCAATAGGCTCTGTAACAGTCTGATTTTTACCCTAGTCGAAATAGTAGTTTTAAGACCACAAATCTGAGTCTGAAAAATATTTTAATATTATTTTCTGTGTCTGTGATATGTGAATTTATATCTGCGAAATTTTTGTGATTTAATTTGTCTGTTTCTGTGCTTAATTATGAAAAAGGATTAAATCGCGTAAAGTCTAAAAATTGAGTGCTAGATGTTAAAGAACCTATTTGATTTGGTTTAGTAAAGTGAGGGTCCTTCCATGTCAAATTT
Source organism: Gossypium hirsutum (assembly GCF_007990345.1). Taxonomy (NCBI): domain Eukaryota; kingdom Viridiplantae; phylum Streptophyta; class Magnoliopsida; order Malvales; family Malvaceae; genus Gossypium; species Gossypium hirsutum. The sequence continues at coordinate 24,478,889 of NC_053429.1, forward strand.
ACCATTTGTTTAAATGGTGGACAATTATGGACATGAGTAGATGAAATTTCACATGTTTTTTAGTAAGGGCAAAGTTGGTATATAGCTTATAATTTGTAATAAAATAAAAACAAAACAAAAGATGGCTTTATTTTCATGCATGTTAGCCGAAAACCAGCTAAAGAAAGAAGGTTTTGAAGCTTTTGTATATTCGGTGCTTTGATAGCTAAATTGAGGTGTGAAATTTGTTCAGTTTTTGATAATTTCTACGTTTCTGTGATTGTTGCTTCGTGTTCTTCAAAACCCATGTCTGAATTTCTATTTTTGTTAAAGATTATGAAATGTGCCATTGATGATTATATGAGCTTTGTGATGTTTTTATATGGATTATGAAAGATATGTCTGAGATTATTAAGCTTTGTTTTTGAATTTTGATGAAATAGAGCTAACTGAGCTAAATTGTGAAAATGAGGTTTTAAAGGACTAAATTGTGAATTAAATATGTTATTTGGGCTTGTATGGAAGCCATGTATATTCAGCCAAGCTATAGTCTTGGTGAATTTTGCATATTGGTGATTTTGTGAAAAATGGACTAAATTGTCCAAGTGTGAAAATGTAAGGGCTAAAATGTAAAGTGCTCTAAATATATGTATATGGATTAAATTGAATGAAATGAATGGTTGAATTTGTATTGTATTAGATCAAGAACAAAGAAAATCAGACTTAGATCGGGGGAAGTCCAATATAGTTGAATAGTTGACTCGTTTTATCTAAAATTCGTACGAGGTAAGTCACATTACAATTACATGTTAAATTGACTAAATTCTGCACATATAAACTATAATCTGTATTGGACAGCCTTGAGAGCTTGATGAATGAACTCTGAGTAGATTCTGACAATATGCTAGTATTTGAAGAGTACTGGTATGCTTCCAAAGGAACGTTGACTTCGATCTGAAATATCATGTAAGACCGTGTCTGGGACACAGGCTTTGATTTGAGATTTACATGTAAGACCATGTCTGGGACATCAGCATCGTATTTGATTTCGTGTAAGACCCTGTCTGGGATAGAGGCATCGATATTGAATTACATGTAAGACCACGTTTGGGACGTTGGTATTGTACTTGTTTATGAGTATCTGTATCACTTCAAAATCGTCTAATGCTAGCGTATGAAATATGAGAATGAGTATATGAAATGTATAACCCATGCAGGTACGTTCGTGTCGTACTAAATTTCTGAATGTGAAAGACTGTCTCTGTGAAATATGTATGGAAGTTGGAAATGAAGCATGATATATATGCAATAAAGGAGCATGGTTAAGCTTATGATTTATTCTATGAAATGGTTATGAATCTTTATGGTTAAATTATACTTTTATGCTTTAGTAATTAGACCAATTGTAATTGGCTTACTAAGCTCTTTGTAGCTTACTCTGAGTGATTATTGTCTATTTTACAGTTATCGTAGCTACTGAAGGCTCGGGGATAGTCGAGGATCGTCACCACACTATAGATCTTATTTTGGTACTTTTGAAATTGTAAATACTTTTAAGTATGGCATGTATAGGCTAGAATATCCATGTATTAAGTTTTGAATTGTATATACGTTAAGCCATGAGAGTTGGCTAGAAAATGGTATGTGTGTGTTATGATTTGGTATGGTTCTGAATGGGTTGGTGAATGATGATGATATAGTTGTAAATGAAGCATGTTTTGAGCATGAAATTGGCTAAAAATTTGTTGTATGAATGTTGCTTAGCATTGCTAGTAGGAGTGATCCAAATAGGGGTGGAAAATTGGCTTAAACCAAGCCTGTATTATACCACACAGTTAGAGGCCACGGGCGTGCCTGGTGGTTGTGTTAATTGGCAGTAACCTATTAAAATTTGCACGGTTAGCGAACACGGGCATGTCATAAGGCCATGGGCTAAAGTGAGTAGCTAGCTAAGTATCACACGGCCATAGTACACAGGCGTGCCTATTGGCCGTGTGAAAATGTCAGTATAGGATCTATTTTTGGCACGAGTGGTTCACATGGGCGTGCCTAATGCCTGTGTGTGACACACGGCCTAGTCACACGGGCATGTGGATTTGACAATTTTGAAATATTTGGTTAAGTTCTGAAAATTCTGAATAGGGTTGGTTTAGTTCCTACCTTTCCTTAAATTTATGTTTTAGGTCTTGTAGACTATATTTGGAGATGATTGCTTATGAAATGATGTTAAATAATATCTGTGATTTTGAGTTGGTCTGAAATGTTATGTCTATCTGGTAATGCCTCATAACCTTAATTCTATGCCGGTTACGAGTTAGGGGTGTTATATGCCTCATAACCTTAATTCTATGCCGGTTACGAGTTAGGGGTATTATATTTTAATTGGTATCAGAGCTATGATTTAGTTGGTTCTAGGACTACTATAGTGTATGTGAGTCTAGCTATACATGCCATTTATCTGAATCTGTGATAGTGTGATGAATCTTGACATTGAAATGTGCTTTTATATAGCAGTGGATCCCAATAGAGCTGTAGCTGACGATGTTGAAAGCAAAGCGCCTGCCTCCGCGCATGAGACGGTGCAAGATGATTCACAACCGGCTATGAGTAGTCGTGATAGTGAGGCTAAGCAAGCCTTCTATCAACTTATGAACGATTAGTTCACTCAGTATATTAGAACCAATCCGACTGTACAACAACCTCCACCCCCGGTTAATCCTTCTCAAATTCCTGTTATGCCCTCAGTGAGTCCGGTTCAGCTAAGCGGACCACCGGTTGATAAGATTAGGAAGTATGGGGCTGAAGAATTCTGAGCTACAATGAGTGATGATGCTGAGAGAGCTGAATTCTAGTTAGAGAATACAATACTAGTGTTTGATGAAATGTTTCTGAATCCTGAGGAATGTGTAAAATGTAACATCCCGAAATAGGGCCTAAACGGAACAGTGGTTGTGAAACCACAAATCCGAGGTATAAAAATTTATTTTATTATTATTTTGAGGTTCATGATATGATTGCATGATTGTGTGAAAGTTTCGTGATGAAATTCTATGCATAAAGTGCTTAAGTTGAGATTAGGGACTAAATCGAATAATTTGCAAAACTTGCATTCTAGAAGTTTTTAGTATGAAATTGCTTTGAAATATTAATTAGGAGGGTTTAAATAACAATTTGACCAATTTCTAAGTTCATGGACAAAATAGGACATGGATGGAATTTTTGAAAGTTTAATAAGGAAAGGCATTTTGGTCATTTGGATATTAAATGAAATAAAAAGGGAAAAATAACACAAAATTCATCATCTTCTTCATTAGCACGAAATTTCAAGGGTTCTCCATAGCTAGGGTTTATTTCAAGCTTTCAAGCTCCACAGTAAGTGATTCCAAGCCCCGTTTTTAATGTTCTTTACGTTTTCGGAGTCCCGGTAGCTCGATAAAGCTTATGCTAGCAATAATTTAAGTTAGGGTTCATATTTGGAAAAATACCCATAGGTGAAAAGTGTTTATTTTGATGTTTTATGATAGAATATGAGGTCTTAGATTATGTTAGACAACTTGTGCTACTCGGTTTTAGGTAAAAATGAGTAAAAGGGCTTAATCGGTAAAAATACCTAATAGTCATAAGTATATGTTAGAGTGAGAATTTGATTTTGATATAGAAGGGAAAAACGATCAGTATGTCATAAAACATAAGAAAATAGGCTGAAGTTTAATTTACGAGATTTGGGGCAAAAGTGTAAATATGCAAAAGTTTAGGGGCAAAATGTAATTTTTCCAAAGTTTGAGTAAAGGACTATTTTGATAAATGTGAATATTAAATAAGTTAAATTTTCTATTATAGATCAAGAAGAGTGAAATTCGGGAGTAGATCGGGGAAAAGAAAAAGTAAAGGACTAAATTGTAAAGTTTAGCCACATTTTGTATCGAGGTAAGTTTACAGTAAATAAATGCAATATTCTTTTATTTTACCTTATTATTTTCAATTTCCAACATTTATATACTTATTTTTTTGAGAATATTTAAAGTCGAATTAAAGGCGAAGTGACAGAGAAAAAGCATTAGGAAGCCCCGTTTGAACCTTAGGAATGTTAGAATATTGGGGTTGATAGGACAGGACAGGACAGAAATGAGCCATGTAAGTCCATATCAGATATATGGCTTTGGAGACAGGAATGAGCCATGTAAACCCATATTAGATATATATATGGCATTGGAGACAGGAATAATTCATGTAAGTCCATGTTGAAGACATGGCATTGGCAGGATATTGATAGACAGGAATGACCCTAGTATCCTTAGTATTCCGAGTGGTTCAACGGGTCATTGTACACATTAAATTACAGTGAATTATCAGCAAAAGGGAAGGTAGATTATATTTATGAATAGTGAAAGATCAGGTAAGAAAGAAGGTAAGTGAGTAAAGAAGAAGGTAGAAAATGAGAAGTAAAGAAAGTTTATGAGGCTAGGTGACATTATGTATAATTATTCATTATGTTGAATGTTGTAATTTATTTCCTTGTAAGCTTAATAAGCCTAGTGCTTACTCTCTTTATTTTCTTTTTCTTATAGTTTTTATCAAGCCACTCGGGGATCGAAGGAAACGTCAGAGACCCGATCACACTATCGAAGAAATCACATTGGTATAGTTAGACGTTTCGTTTTGTCTATGGCATGTATAGGAACTTGGTTTATTTTGATATGATATGATCAATGAATGATGTGTAAATACTTGCTAGTGATTAGCTAATAGAATGGCTGATGATATACATGTTTAATAGTATGTATGATTAAGTAGTAACTATCACATGAAAACTATGAAAAATGTGAAAGTAACTTAAAAACGGATTCAAGTATCAGAAATAATGTGACTTTGAAAAATTACAAAGAACATTGTAGAGACATGGTTTGATGGTGAATAATATATGAAATTAAATCTCATTGTGTCTATTTTCATATGAAATAAGCAAAACAGGTAAAGGTTTTGTATTTTATAAGATATCTGAGTTTTAGTGAAATAGGGCCAGAGCGATTTCTAGATCCCCTGTTCCAAATTTGGAAATTCACCATAAATTTTTAAAAAATAATTAGGTGGTGTAATTTATATAGTTAGAATCCTTATTGAATCTAGTTGTAACAGAAACAAATTGTATAGTCATATAAATTTTTTACAGGGAGAAAAGTGGTTCGTAGTAAGTAGAGGTCAGTACAGTTGAATTCTGAAACAGGGGTAACTTTAACTAATAAACTGTACTAATTGGCTAAGTAAAAAATTCTAGAAAAAAATTAGTAGATATATATATGAGTCTAGTTTCAGGAAAAATTTATGGATCTTAATTTCGAGTTTTGAAACTCAAGAAATGAATTTGTAAGCAACCATGACGCAGAAAAACAATTTATTCCAAAAATTAAAATAAGTGGTTTAGAGTTGTTTAAAAGGTAAGATAAGTTTAGTAACACCTCAAGCTTGACTCCGGTGATGGTTTCGGGCATGGGGGCGATACATTTATTGGTATCAGAGCAGGTTTAGTTGGTTCTCGAAATAGTTAGTGTGAGTAAAAGTCTAGCTATACATGCCATACCTGTATTTTGATAGTGTGACGACTTCTGATGATTTTTAAATATTTTGTTTTATAGTAATGGATCCCGAGTGAGTTGGTGATGATGATGTAGAAAGTAATGCACCTGCTCCCGCGGAAGGGGCAGCGCCATCTGAGAATAGGCCAGTAATAGTTGATCAGGGAGGAGTGACTCGAGAAGCTCTCTTCCAAGCTTTGAATGATTGGTTTGCCGAGTTCATTCTTACGAATCCGGCAGTTAGACCTCCACCCCCTCATGATTCTCAGGCTACCCATGTAGCTCAAGCTCCCCCAGTCATAGGTACAGTGATAAGAGAAAAGCCACCAGTTGATAGAATCAGGAAACAAGGGACAGAAGAGTTCCGAGCAAGAAAAGATGATGATGCAGAAAGAGCAGAATTTTGGCTAGAAAATACTATCAGAGTTTTTGACGAATTATCTTGTACACCCGAGGAATGTATGAAATGTGTAGTATCACTTCTTAGAGACTCAGCCTACCACTGGTGGAAGACACTTGTATCAATTGTACCAAAGGAGAGGGTCACTTGGGATTTCTTTCAGGAGGAATTTCGTAAAAAGTACATCAGTTAGAGGTTTATTGACCAGAAGAGAAAGGAATTCCTGGAATTGAAACAAGGTAATATGACAGTGACCGATTATGAGCGCGAATTTGTCAGGCTCAGTAAATATGCTTGAGAATGTGTGTCCACAGAGGCTATCATGTGTAAAAGGTTTGAGGATGGGTTAAATGATAATATCCGACTGTTAGTTGGTGTCCTAGAAATAAAAGAGTTTGTTATTTTAGTTGAGAGAGCCTGTAAGGCAGAGGAGCTGTTAAAAAGAAATGGCAAAGTTGAGACAGAGACACAAGATACAAAGAAGAGACAGATGAGCAGGTCATTCCAGGCTACATCCAAAAGGCCAAAGGAGTTTTCTACCAGATCTAGTTTCTCAACCGGGTATTCTAGTCAGAATAGAGGCAGCAGATTTAAGGATCCGAAGGCTCAGACCACCTCGACTGCGAGTGTAGGTAATGTTGGACAGGGGAGATCAGGGTGTCCACTGTGTGGTAGACTTCATTATGGTCCTTTTCGGGCAGGTGAAAATGTTTGTTATAAATGTGGTGCTCCAGATCATTTTGTACGAGAATGTCCACAGGTGGCTAATCGAGAGATACACAGAGTGCTAGATCTGGAAATGCTTCTACTAGAGGCAGATCACCGAGGCAACCGGGAGTAGGAGCAAGTAACAGAGGTACCTCAAGAGATTTGGCTGTGAGACCAGATGTTAAAGCCCCTGCAAGGACTTATGCTATTCGTGCACGTGAAGAGGCATCCTTCCCCGATGTGATTACGGGTACATTTTCTCTACATGATATGAATGTCATTGCTTTGATTGATCTGGGTTCCACTCATTCATATGTTTGCAAGAAATTGATGCCTAGTATAAGTATGCATATAGAATCTACAGAATTTGTGATTAAAGTATCGAGTCCATTAGGCAAGCATGTATTAGTAGATAAAGTATGTAGAAATTGTCCTTTGATGATTAGAGGCTACTGTTTTCCGGCCGATCTCATGCTATTGCCATTTGATGAGTTTAATGTGATTCTTGGTATGGATTGGTTGACTACACATGATGTGATAGTGAATTGTGGAAAGAAATTCATTGAGTTGAAGTGTGAAAATGGTGAAATTCTTCGGGTTAATTCAGAAGAGTCAGATAGTTCATTTCCCATAATTTCTGTTATGTCTGCTCAGAAATGTTTGAAAAAAGGGTATGAAGCTTATCTTGCTTTTGTGTTGAACACTAAAGATCCAGAATTGAAAATTGAATCAGTGCCTGTGGTATGTGAATTTCCCGATGTGTTTTCGGAAGAACTACCAGGTTTGCCTCCTGTTAGAGAAGTTGAGTTTGGTATTGAGTTGATTCCAGGTACCATGCCCATTTCTATTGCTCCTTATAGAATGGATCCATTGGAATTGAAAGAATTGAAAGCTCAGTTGCAAGAATTAACAGATAAAGGCTTTGTAAGACCCTGTAGTTCACCATGAGGTGCACCAGTGCTATTTGTGAAAAAGAAAGATGGATCGATGAGATTGTGCATAGATTATCGGCAACTTAACAAGGTAACAGTAAAGAACAAGTATCCATTGCCAAGAATTGATGATCTGTTTGATCAATTGAAGGGAGCTACTGTGTTCTCCAAGATAGATTTGAGATCCGGATACTATCAATTGCGAGTTAAAGAGTCAGATATCCTGAAGACTGCTTTCCGGACTAGGTATGGTCATTATGAGTTCCTTGTGATGCCATTTGGCTTGACTAATGCTCCTTCCATTTGGCTTGACTAATGCTCCTTCCATTTAGAGCTAGCTGCCATTATTTTTGCGTTGAAGATTTGGAGACATCATTTGTATGGTGAGAAGTGCCACATATTCACTGATCACAAAAGTTTGAACTATTTGATGACTCAAAAAGATTTGAATTTGAGGCAAAGAAGATGGTTAGAGTTGATTAAAGATTATGAGCTAGTGATCGATTATCACCCAGGTAAGGCAAACGTTGTTGCTAATACTTTGAGTAGGAAATCTTTATTTGCATTAAGATCTTTGAACACTAGTCTAGCCTTATCAGATGATGGTTTTCTCTTAGCTAAGTTGAGAGCTAAACCGATATTTCTTGAAGAAATTTGTGAAGCTCAAAAAAATGACAGTGAGTTGTTAGCCAAAAGAGATCAGTGTGAGTCGGATACAGAGTCAGATTTTCAGATCAGTTCTGACGGTTGTTTGATGTTTTGAGACAGGGTATGCGTACCGAAGAATGATGAGCTTATTCGAAAGATCTTACAGGAAGCACATAGTAGTTCTTTGTCTATTCATCCAGGTAGTACAAAGGTGTATAATGATTTGAAGAAAATGTACTGGTGGGTAGGAATGAAAAGGGACATTTCAAAGTTTGTTTCTAGATGCTTCATCTGTCAGCAGGTAAAGGCTGAACATGAGGTACCTTCAGGTTTATTGCAGCCTGTGCTAGTCCCTGAGTGGAAATGGGATCGAGTTACTATGGATTTTGTGACAGGATTGCCGTTTACACCGAGAAAGAAAGATGCAGTATGGGTTGCAATTGATAAGTTAAGTAAGTCAGCTCATTTTATCCCAATTCATATGGATTATTCACTTGACAAGTTGGCCGAGTTGTATATTTCAGAGATAGTCAGACTACACGGGGTACCATTATCGATCATTTCAGACAGAGATCCAAGATTTACTTCACGGTTTTGGAAGAAATTACAGAAGGCTTTGGGCATAAAGTTGAGTTTTAGTACAGCTTTTCATCCTCAAATCGACGGTCAGTCAGAGAGAGTTATTCAGGTACTTGAAGATATGCTTAGATGCTGTGTACTGGAATATCAATGCAGTTGGGAAAAATATTTACCATTAGTAGAGTTTGCCTACAATAATAGTTATCAGTCGAGTTTGAAGATGGCACCTTATGAAGCTTTGTGTGGATGTAAATGTTGCACACCTTTGTATTGGACAGAGCTTAAGGAAAATCAGATTTACGGGGTTGATCTAGTTAAGGAAACAGAATAGAAAGTAAAAATCATCAGAGATTGCTTGAAAGCAGCTTCAGACAGACAAAAGTCGTATGCATATTTGAAAAGAAAAGAGATTGAGTATCAAGTTGGTGACAAAGTTTTTTTGAAAGTATCCCCGTGGAAGAAAGTTCTCAGATTTGGCAAGAAAGGCAAACTAAGTCCACGTTTTATTGGACCGTTTGAAGTGATTGAGAAAGTCAGACCATTAGCATATCGGATAGCTTTGCCGATTGAGTTAGAGAAGATTCATAATGTATTTCATGTGTCTATGCTACGTCGTTATCGTTCAGATCCGTCACATGTGATTTCTCAGACAGAGGTTGAGATTCAGCCAGACATGACTTACGGCGAAGAACCGGTAAAGATTCTAGCTCGAGAGGTAAAGCAATTAAGGAACAAAAGTATTGCACTTGTGAAAGTACTATGGAATAGACATGGGGTAGACGAGGCTACATGGGAACTCGAAGAGGCTATGCAAAAACAGTACCCAAATCTCTTCACAGGTAAGATTTTCGGGGACGAAAATCCCTAAAGGGGGGAGAAATGTAACATCCTGAAATAGGGCCTAAACGGAATAGTGGTTGCGAAACCACAAATTTGAGGTACAAAAATCTATTTTATTATTATTTTGAGGTTCATGATATGATTGCATGATTGTGTGAAATTTTCGTGATGAAATTCTATGCATAAAGTGCTTAAGTTGAGATTAGGGACTAAATCGAATAATTTGCAAAACTTGCATTCTAGAAGTTTTTAGTATGAAATTGCTTTGGAATATTAATTAGGAGGGTTTAAATAACAAATTGACCAATTTCTAAGTTCATGGACAAAATAGGGCATGGATGGAATTTTTGAAAGTTTAATAACGAAGGGCATTTTGGTCATTTGGATATTAAATGAAATAAAAAGGGAAAAATAACACAAAATTCATCATCTTCTTCATTAGCACGAAATTTCAAGGGTTCTCCATAGCTATGGTTTATTTCAAGCTTTCAAGCTCCACAGTAAGTGATTCCAAGCCCCGTTTTTAATGTTATTTACGTTTTCGGAGTCCCGGTAGCTCGATAAAGCTTATGCTAGCAATAATTTAAGTTAGGGTTCATATTTGGAAAAATACCCATAGGTGAAAAGTGTTTATTTTGATGTTTTATGATAGAATATGAGGTCTTAGATTATGTTAGACAACTTGTGCTACTCGGTTTTAGGTAAAAACGAGTAAAAGGGCTTAATCGGTAAAAATACCTAATAGTCATAAGTATATGTTAGAGTGAGAATTTGATTTTGATATAGAAGGGAAAAACGATCAGTATGTCATCAAACATAAGAAAATAGGCTGAAGTTTAATTTACGAGATTTGGGGCAAAAGTGTAAATATGCAAAAGTTTAGGGGCAAAAATGTAATTTTTCCAAAGTTTGAGTAAAGGATTGTTTTGATAAATGTGAATATTAAATAAGTTAAATTTGCTATTATAGATCAAGAAGAGTGAAATTCGGGAGTAGATCGGGGAAAAGAAAAAGTAAAGGACTAAATTGTAAAGTTTAGTCACATTTTGTATCGAGGTAAGTTTACAGTAAATAAATACAATATTCTTTTATTTTACATTATTATTGTCAATTTCCAGCATTTATATACTTATTTTTTTTGAGAATATTTAAAGTCGAATTAAAGGCGAAGTGACAGAGAAAAAGCATTAGGAAGCCTCGTTTGAACCTTAGGAATGTTAGGATATTGGGGTTGACAGGACAGGACAGGACAGAAATGAGCCATGTAAGTCCATATCAGATATATGGCTTTGGAGACAGGAATGAGCCATGTAAGCCCATATTAGATATATATATGGCATTGGAGACAGGAATAATTCATGTAAGTCCATGTCGAAGACATGGCATTGGCAGGATATTGATAGACAGGAACGACCCTAGTATCCTTAGTATTCCGAGTGGTTCATCGGGTCATTGTACACGTTAAATTACAGTGAATTATCAACAAAAGGGAAGGTAGATTATATTTATGAATAGTGACAGATCAAGTAAGAAAGAAGGTAAGTGAGTAAAGAAGAAGGTAGAAAATGAGAAGTAAAGAAAGTTTATGAGGCTAGGTGACATTATGTATAATTATTCATTATGTTGAATGTTGTAATTTATTTGCTTGTAAGCTTAATAAGCCTAGTGCTTACTCTATTTATTTTCTTTTTCTTATAGTTTTTATCAAGCCACTCGGGGATCGAAGAAAACGTCGGAGACCCGATCACACTATCGAAGAAATCACATTGGTATAGTTAGACGTTTCGTTTTGTGTATGGCATGTATAGGAACTTGGTTTCTTTTGATATGATATGATCAATGAATGATGTGTAAATACTTGCTAGTGATTAGCTAATAGAATGGCTGATGATATACATGTTTAATAGTATGTATGATTAAGTAGTAACTATCACATGAAAACTATGAAAAATGTGAAAGTAACTTAAAAACGGATTCAAGTATCAGAAATAATGTGACTTTGAAAAATCACAAAAAACATTGTAGAGACATGGTTTGATGGTGAATAATATATGAAATTAAATCTCATTGTGTCTATTTTCATATGAAGTAAGCAAAACAGGTAAAGGTTTTGTATTTTATAAGATATCTGAGTTTTAGTGAGATAGGGCCAGAGCGATTTCTAGATCCCCTATACCAAATTTGGAAATTCACCATAAATTTTAAAAAAATAATTAGGTGGTGTAATTTATATGGTTAGAATCCTTATTGAATCTAGTTGTAACAGAAACAAATGGTATAGTCATATAAATTTTTTACAGGGAGAAAAGTGGTTCGTAGTAAGTAGAGGTCAGTACAGTTGAATTCTGAAACAGGGGTAACTTTAACTAATAAACTGTACTAATTGGCTAAGTAAAAAATTCTAGAAAAAAATTAGTAGATATATATATGAGTCTATTTTCAGGAAAAATTTACGGATCTTAATTTTGAGTTTTGAAACTCAAGAAATGAATTTTTAAGCAACCATGACGTAGAAAAACAATTTATTTCAAAAATTAAAATAAGTGGTTTAGAGTTGTTTAAAAGGTAAGATAAGTTTAGTAACACCTCAAGCTTGACTCCGGTGACGGTTTCGGGCATGGAGGCATTACATAAAATGTGTCGTCTCACTTCTGAGGGATACAGTGTATCATTGGTGGAAAACTTTAATATCTGTAGTTTCGAGTGAACGGGTGATAAACCGTAATTTATACATATTTTTACCCCATGTTTAACGTATTTTAAGGATGATTTTCCATTAGAATTGGTGAATTTGATGCTCCTAATGCTTTAATTTCATGTTACACTTAGGAGAGCATAGGAGATTAAAAGGAATGAGAAACAGGCCGAAAATAGAGAAAATGGGCCAAAGTATGAAATCAACATGACCTGGACCTCCTCATACGGGCAGACCACACGGCAGTGTCAATTTGGCAGGCTCGAGCACAGCCTGAAGTAATCACACATGGGCGTGTCCTTGCCGAGCCCAAGTTGAGTCCAATTCGGAAAAGGCTAATTTTGAGGGCTTTTAGGCATTTCAAAGCCTATAAATACACCCTAGAGAAGGAAGAAAAGGGAGGACAGAGTAGGGGGTAAGGAATTACTCCAAGAAAGCCGATTGATTCATCTCAGAAGCCGAATTCATCATCAAGACTAAAGATCTCTCCTCAATTCCCCTTCAGGAGTTTTGAGTTTTATTTATGTTTTGTATTCTTTATTGTTTTGACATGTTTTCTTGTTTAGTTATGAACTAAATCCCCTAAATACCTAAGGGGAATAAAACCTAAGAAGAATCTTGTTATTATTTCTGAATTGTATGATAAATATTTGACTTGTTCTTAATTATGTGTTCTTAATTCTTGTTTTGATATCCCAGGATATCGATTCAAGATAAGCTCTTATTCAGAGGAGGAATAGACCCTGTTTAAGAGTACATTTTTCATAATTAAGGGGAGTTGATTGTGCGCCTAGACATAAGGTGACAAGATTTTGCCGGATTAGGGTGAAACCTAATAAGGGGATCCATAGATCGAGTTAATGCAACCCTAGAGTGTTAATTAGAGAAAAGTCTCGGTTATTCAATCTAGGGATTAGACATTATTAGTCTTGAATAGGGATAATAACATAACTTAGGGATCTCTATGGAACAAGTTAAATGAACAAATCGTCCAATTCGGAGCCAGAATAACAAGTACAGTCTAGGTGGATTTTTCTTTAGGTATTGTCTTCATTCAATCAATTTTTCCAAAAGCAATTCCCCAATTCCATTCTCTGTGCGTTCTTAGTTTAGATAATTAGTTAGTTAAAACAAAAACATCTTTATTCTTAGGCGAGATAATAAAAAGATAGTCATCACTAGTACTTTTAGTTCCTTTGGGTTCGACAATCCAGTCTTGCTAAAACTATACTACTGTTCAATAGGTACACTTGCCTACATCACGATAATAGTTAGTTTAAGAATGAGTAATTATAAATATTTAAAACCTATCACGAAATCACGCGATCAACGGGTCACTTGGGTTTTCTTTCAAGCTAAATTTCGTAAGAAATATATTAGTCAGAGATTCATTGATCAAAAACGTAAAGAGTTTCTCGAGCTTAAACAGGGCCGTATGTCTGTTACTGAATACGAACGAGAATTTGTGAGATTGAGCCAATATGCTCGAGAATGTGTATCAAATGAAGCAATAATGTGCAAAAGGTTTGAGGATGGACTAAATGAAGATATCCGTCTGCTAGTCGAAATTTTGGAGATTAAAGAAATGGTAGTGCTCGTTGAGCGAGCTTGTAAGGCTGAAGAATTAAGTAAAGAGAAAAGAAAAGCTTATTTTGAACCTAGAGATGCTAAAAAGAGATCTTCGAGTAAATCATTTTAGTCTGGGTCAAAAAAATTCCGAGATGATCAGAATCGTTCAAATACTAATGTGGGACATTCGAACAAAGATCGAACTAGATTGTATTCGAACACCAGAGCTCTTGTTACATCTGTTGCAAGTGTTGGAAATGTCCGATCTGAGAAACCTGAATGTAAACACTGTGATAAAAGACATCCGAGAAATTGTAGATTAAATGGCCGAGCTTGTTTCCGATGTGGATCCCTGGATCATTTTGTAAGAGATTGTTCTAAACCCGCTGAGCAAGAAAATGTACAGAATCCGAGACAGAGTAACACCTCAGCTAGAGGTAGACCTTCCAGAAATGTAAGAAATGCAAGTAGTGGTCAAAGAGTTACTGGAGATACTGCTGTTAGATCTGAGGCCAGAGCACCTGCTAGAGCCTATGCTATCTGAGCTCGTGAGGAAGCTTCGTCGCCAGATGTGATTACTGGTACTTTTACTCTTTATGATACTTCAGTGATTGCATTTATAGATCCTAGATCAAAGCATTTTTATATTTTTATGAATTTAGTACATAGTAAGACTTTTCCTGTAGAGTCTACTGAATTCGTAATTAGAGTATTGAACCCCTTAGGCAAAAGTGTCTTGGTTGATAAAGTTTGCAAGAATTGCCAGTTAATGATTCAAGATATCTGTTTTCCTATTGATCTGATGCTTTTACCTTTTGACGAATTTGATATAATTCTGGGAATGGACTGGTTGACTTTACACGATGCTATTGTGAATTGCAAAAGAAAAATCATTGATTTAAGGTGTAAGAATGATAAGATAATTCGAATTGATTCTAGTGAGCTGAATGGACTACCAGTTGTGATATCTACAATGAAAGCACGAAAATATGTAAAGAAAGGTTATGAAGCCTACTTAGCTTATGTGTTGACTCGAAAGTAAATGATAAGAAAGTTGAATTAGTGCCTATTTTCTGTGAATTCTCTGATGTGTTTCCTGAAGAGTTACCTGGTTTGCCTCCGATTCGAGAAGTCGAGTTTGGCATTGAATTAGTACCTGGTACTTCCCCGATTTCGATAGCTCCATATAGAATGGCCCCGACCGAGTTAAAGGAGTTAAAATCTCAGTTACAAGAATTAACCAATCGAGGATTTGCTAGACCGAGCTTTTCACCATGGGGTGCTCCTGTTCTGTTTGTGAAAATGAAAGATGGCACACTGAGAATGTGTATTGATTACCGTCAACTTAACAAAGTGACTGTAAAGAAAAAATATCCTCTACCTAGAATTGATGATTTATTCGATCAGTTGAAAGGTGCTACTGTGTTTTCTAAGATAGTTCTAAGATCGGGTTACTACCAGTTGCGAGTAAAGGATTCTGATATTTCGAAAACTACTTTTAGAACGAGGTATGGGCATTATGAATTTATAGTTATGCCTTTTGGATTAACGAATGCACCTGATATTTTTATGGATCTGATGAATAGAATTTTCAGACCGTATTTAGATCAATTTGTGGTTGTATTTATTGATGACATATTTATTTATTCACGAGATGAATCTGAGCATGCTAAACATCTGAAAATAGTGCTAAAGACTCTACAAGATAAACAATTGTATGCAAAGTTTAGTAAATGTGAATTCTGGTTGCGAGAAGTTGGTTTTCTGGGTCATATTGTATCAACTTCCGGTATCCGGGTTAATCCGAGTAAGATTTCAGCTATTTTGGATTGGAAGCCTCCAAGGAATGTATCTGAAGTCTGCAGTTTTCTGGGACTGGCCGATTACTACAGGCGATTTGTAAAAGATTTCTCTGTGATAGTAACTCCGTTGACAAAATTGTTTCAGAAATATGTAAAGTTTGAATGGTCTGAACAATGTCAGAAAAGTTTTGATCGGTTAAAAGCTCTATTAATTGAAGCTCCGGTATTGGTACAACCTGAGTCAGGTAAAGAATTCATTGTTTACAGTGATGCTTTGTTGAATGGAGTCGGTTGTGTTTTAATGCAAGAAGGAAAAGTTGTTGCTTATGCTTCAAGACAATTAAAACCGCATGAGAAGAACTATCCGACACATGTCCTTGAGTTAGATGCCATTGTGTTTTCTTTAAAGATCTGGCGTCACTATCTGTTTGGAGAGAAATGTCACGTGTTTTCTAATCATAAAAGTCTGGAGTATTTAATGACACAAAAAGATTTGAATTTGCAACAGATAAGATGGTTAGAACTGCTAAAAGACTACGAACTTGTGATTGATTATCATCCAGGCAAAGCTAATGTTGTTGCTGATGCTTTGAGTAGGAAATCGTTGTTTGCGTTGCATGCTATGAACGCTCATTTAGCATTGTCTGATGATACCTTGGTTTGTGCTGAATTGAAAGAAAAACCCTTATTTTTACAATAGATTATCGAAGCTCAGAATGTTAACAATGAGATTATGGCTAAAAAAACTTAGTGTAATTTTGATTCTGATTCTGAATTCTGGATAGATGTTGATGACTGTCTGAGGTTTAGAAATAGACTTTGTGTTCCGAAAAATCCGGAGTTGATTCGGATGATTTTGATTGAAGCTCACAGTAGTAGATTTTCTGTACATCTGGGGAGTACGAAAATGTATAACTATTTGAAACAACTATATTGGTGGCCGGGAATGAAAAGAGATATTTCTGACTCTGTTTTGAGATGTTTAATCTATCAGCAAGTTAAAGCTAAGCATCAGGTGCCATCTGGGTTATTACAACTGATTATGATTGCGGAGTGGAAATGGGATCAAGTGACCATGGATTTTGTTTCGGGTTGCCTCTGTCTCTGAAAAAGAAAGACGTAATTTGGGTTGTAGTTGACCGTTTGACGAAATCAGCTCATTTTATTCCAATTCGATTTGATTATTCACTTGATAAGCTAGCTGATTTGTATATTTCTGATATTGTGAGATTGCATGGTGTGCCATTGTCAATAGTGTCCGATAGAGACCCGAGATTTACATCGCGATTCTGGAAGAAATTGCTAGATGCTCTAGGTACTAAAATGCTTTTAGCACCACTTTTCATCCACAAACAGATGGTCAAACTGAATGGATTATTCATATACTCGAGGATATGTTGAGATGTTGCATTCTCGAGTTTGAAGGTACGTGGGAATAGTATCTACCCTTAATTGAATTCGCTTATAATAATAGCTTTCAATCGAGCATCAAAATGGCACCGTACGAAGCCTTATATGGTAGAAAGTGTAGAACTCCGTTATACTGGTCTGAGCTTAGTGAGAATAAGATTTATGGTATTAATATGATAAAAGAAATAGAACAGAAAGTGAAAGTAATCCAAGATAGTCTGACAACTGCCTCTGATCGTCAGAAATTATATGCAGATTTAAAAAGAAAAGATATTGAATTTGAGATCGATGATAAAGTTTTTTTGAAAGTATCTCCGTGGAAGAAACTGTTTCTATTTGGTAAAAAAGGGAAGTTGAGTCCGAGGTTCATTGGACCGTATGAAAACATCGAGTGAGTTGGACCGGTTGCTTATAGATTGAGATTACCAACTGAGTTGGAAAAGATACATAATGTGTTTCACGTATCAATGCTTCGACGATACAGATCTGATCCTTCGCATGTAATTTCTCCGTCTGATATTGAAATCCATACTGATATGACTTATGAAGAAAAGTCGATTTGTCTTCTGTCTCATGAGATCAAAAAATTACGTAACAAGGAAATTCCATTAGTCAAGGTGCTGTGGCATAGACACTGAGTAGAAGAGGCTACATGGGAGCTTGAGGAAGCAATGAGACAACAATATCTGAATCTGTTTAACGGTAAGATTTTCGAGGACGAAATTCCCTAAGGGGGAGAATTGTAATAGTCTGATTTTGACCCTAGTCAGAATAGTGGTTTTGGGACCACAAATCCGAGTTTGAAAAATATTTTAATATTATTTTCTGTGTCTGTGGTATGTGAATTTATATCTGCGAAATTTCTGTGATTTAATTTGTCTGTTTCTGTGCTTAATTATGAAAAAGGATTAAATCGCGTAAAGTCTAAAAGTTGAGTGCTAGATGTTAAAGCACCTATTTGATTTGGTTTAGTAAAGTGGGGATCCTTGCATGTCAAATTTACCATTTGTTTAAATGGTGGACAATTATGGACATTAGTAGATGAAATTTCACATGTTCTTAGTAAGGGCAAAGTTGGTATATAGCTTATAATGTGTAATAAAATAAAAACAAAACAAAAGATGGATTTATTTTCATGCATGTTAGTCGAAAATTAGCTAAAGAAAGAAGGGCTTGAAGCTTTTGTATATTCGGCACTTTGATAGCTAAATTGAGGTATGAAATTTGTTCGGTTTTTGATAATTTCTACGTTTCTGTGATCGTTGCTTCGTGTTCCTCAAAACCCATGCTGAATTTATATTTTTGTTGAAGATTATGAAATGTTCCATTGATGATTATATGAGCTTTGTGATGTTTTTATATGGATTATAAAAGATATGTGTGAGATTATTAAGCTTTGTTTTTGAATTTTGATGAAATAGAGCTAATTGAGCTAAATTGTGAAAATGAGGTTTTGAATGACTAAATTGTGAATTAAATATGTTATTTAGGCTTGTATGGAAGCCATGTATATTCGGGCAAGCTATATTCTTGGTGAATTTTGCATATTGGTGAATTTTCTATATTGGTGATTTTGTGAAAAATAGACTAAATTGTCAAAATGTGAAAATGTAAGGGCTAAAATGTAAAGTGCTCTAAATATATGTATATGGATTAAATTGAATGAAATGAATGATTGAATGGTTGAATTTGTATTTTATTAGATCAAGAACAAAGAAAATCGGACTTAGATCGGGTGAAGTCAAAAATAGTTGAATAGTTAACTCGTTCTATCCGAAATCCGTACGAGGTAATTCAAATTGCAATTACGTGTTAAATTGACTAAATTTTGCGCATATAAATTATAATTTGTATTGCACGGCCTTGAGATCCTAATGAATGAACTCTGAGTAGATTCTGATAATAAGTTAGTATCTGAAAAGTATTGGTATGCTTCCAAAGGAATGTTGACTTTGATCTGAAATATCGTATAAGACCGTGTCTAGGACCTAGGCTTCGATTTGAGATTTACGTGTAAGACCATGTCTGGGACATCGGCATCATATCTGATTTTGTGTAAGACCCTGTCTGGGACAGAGGCATCGATATTGAATTACATGTAAGACCACGTCTACGACGTTGGCATTGTACTTGTTTATGAGTATCTGCATCACTTTAGAATCGTCTGATGATAGCGTATGAAATATGAGAATGAGTATATGAAATGTATAACCTATGCAGGTACGTTTGTATCGTACTAAATTTCTGAATATGAAAGACTCTGTCTCTGTGAACACGGGTGTGTCATAAGGCCGTGGGCTAAAGTCAGCAGCAAGCAAAGTATCACACGGCCATAGTAGACGGGCATGCCTATTGGCCGTGTGAAAATGTCAGTATAGGGCCTATTTTTGGCATGGCTGGTTCACATGGGCGTGTCTAATGCCTGTGTGTGACACACGGCCTAGTCACTCGGGCGTGTTGATTTGACAGTTTTGAAATATTTGGTTAAGTTTTGAAAATTCTGAATAGGTTTGGTTTAGTCCCTACCTTTCCTTAAATGTATGTTTTAGGTCTTGTAGACTGTATTTGGAGATGATTGCTTATGAAATGATGTTAAATAATATATGTGATTTTGAATTGGTCCGAAATGTTCTCTCTATCTAGTTATGCCTCGTAACCCTAATTTGATACCGGTTACGGGTTAAGGGTGTTAAGGCTTATAGTTAAATTCGGGTAGACCATGACACAAAAAGCCTAGTGGTCTATTGGTAAATGGCGTATGGAGTGTACATGGGGTCTGAGGTTCAACTCTTGGCATTGGTAGAATTTTAATTTTATTTATTTAAGTGAACTCAGACTTTGGCTTGTAGGTTTTATAAATAATTGTAGAAGGAAGGTGACACAAGTGAGCTTGTGGCCTAGTGGTAGTGGTGTGACATGGCTATTGTGAGAGCTTGGGTTCATATCCCATGGAATGCAAAGGGATATTTCATTTTATTTCTTTGTGGTGAGAGAGGTGGAGTTTAATTGAAACTCTGCTGAGGGAAGTTTAAAATGGTCAAGGAGTGGATCATAGAGAAAATCATGGAGGAGATGAAGGAGGATTTTTAGGAGGAAAAGGTGGAGCTTGGGTTGGTGTGGTATTGTGCCGAATTTTCATAGGAGGTACTCAGAATTTTGGCTGAGTGTTGTTCCTCAAGTTTCGATCTTATGTGTCTTTCTTTTGGTATTTCGTTTTCGTGCTTTTTGGTGCTGAATTCTTCTATTGTCTCATCCTTCTGCTCGTTTTCTTTATTTTTCTCTCCCTATCTTGAATCGCTACTTCCTTGGTCGATTAGACACTTAATTTTTGTGCCAAAATCAAACTTTGCTTCTTCCATTTAATTTCTTTTCATTTGGTTGGCCGAACCACTGCTCTCTTCTCACCTCTACTACTTCTCAGTTTTCTTGGCCGAATACTCTTCCTCCCAATTCTTTCAATCGGTTTCTTTTTTCTAGACTAGTTGTTGTTTTTCTGTGGTGTTCTCAAGTGGTGTTACTTTGGCCGAATATTAGCACTCTCCCTCTCTACTTTAGTTTTCGACTTGTGTGAATATTCTGTGTTCAAGTGGTGAATATTGATTTTTTGTAAATCTTCTCCTCCCTATTGGTAATCCTATGTTTAACCTTGTTCTTTATTGCCGTTCAATAGCTAGGGACAAGTGGTTCTAGCTTTGATTCTTTGTTCTAGTGGGTTAGGACAATTGTCCCTTCTTCCTAATTAACCTTGCCTTTCAATAAGTATTCCCTTTATCTTGCTCAAGTCATTCAATTGAGTAAGGGTTAATAAGGTTGGTTGTTTTCCTATCGGCATACGATTGATTGTGCATTGGAATTGGTGTAGGTTTGGTACTTAAGGATTAGCTGCTCTCTTTGTAAACAAACGTGTGTAACCGTATACCATGTTCGCTAATCGGCTGAAAAGCCGAAAATGTTTGTGTTGATTACTCTGCTATGACTGTAGATCAGCAAAATGCCGAAAAGCTGGGAATTTGGCGTATGGTGCCACATGAGTGTGCAATCATGCGTGTGGTGAACTGAGCTTACAGAACGTGGGCGTACGACGAGGAAGGCCACCATGAGCGAACTCGTGGGCTTAGGTCGTAGTGGGCCACTGGAGCCACGGAATGGGCCGAATAGGCCCAATGGGCCCATGGGCCGCTTGTGTCAAATCAGCTGCTAGGTGGAAATGATTGGGCTCGTCATGTCGCGTACATGGCATAGGCCATTCTGGGCCACGTTGAGCCGGACTGGACCGTGTGGGCCTAATGGGCTTGTTGGCCCACATGGATCAAATGTATATTATGTGGTAAGTTTTGGACTGCACTACGTTGTTTATACAACCGTGAATAGTTCTGGGTTAAATGGGTTGTATGGGCCCAACGGGCCCGTGGGAAAATTTCGCTGTTAAGCGGGAAGTAGATAGACTTGTCAGGTCGTGCACATGACCTAGGTTGTTTTGGGCCTCGATGGGCCGAAATAGGCTGTGTGGGCTTAATGGGCTCGTGGCCCCACACGAATAAAATCTGCGGTAAGTGACTATTAATGAATTGGGCTATGGTGTACACATAGCCATATCTAAATTTGGGCTAAATGGGCTACATGAGCGAGTGGGCCCACTTGGGTCGAGTATGGGCCTTAGTCCCATTTGCACCATTATGTCTGTTTAGATTACTTAAGTCACTCGAGGAGACGATGGACCTTCGGTTGGGTCGTTAAGACCCCGATTTGTAAAATTATTGAAATACCCCCGATTTGTAAAATTACCGAAACACCCCTAATTTGTAAAATTATCGAAATACCCCTAATTTGTAAAATTATCAAAATATCCTCGGGTTATAAATTACTGTAATACCCCTATAGGGTAAAATGACCGTAATATCCCTGTAGGGTAAAATAACTGTAATGCTCCTGTAGAGTAAAATGACTGTAATGCCCCTGTATGGTAAAATGACCGTAATACCCCTATTTGGTAAAATGACGATTATGCCCTTATGTTTCGCATGATTGATGTGCTTATGATTTACATATATGATTGTACTAAGTATGACTTTGCATCCACGTAATGTTTATGATATGACATACTGTATTGGGTTAGGATTTTGATATGGAGGAAGTACTGTATTGGTAACTATGTTACATTCACTGTTACTGGTGCTATGCCACAATTACTGATAAAGGTGGCTTGCCACATTTACTGTTTCTGGCAGATATGTTGCATTATTATTACTTGCAACTTTGCTACGATATTGGTGTGCTGGCTGGGTGGGTCGATTTATATCCCCACATGGTGTGTTGATTGGTACAGGTGGTGTGCTGGCTAGATTTGGGTGGGATGCATAATTGCATTACACTGTACTGATGTTGTATTGGGCTTAGGCCCACACTGTTACTGTATAGGGCTAAAGCCCAGACTATTCTAGGCTAAGGCCCAAACTGTACTGATACTGGATAAGGCTCAGGCCCAGACTGTTACTGCATGCATTGTTTACTGTTTGACTGATAGGGGATTACACACTGTGTTTTCGTAAACTCACCCTTTCTTTTAACTATACAGGTAATCCTCAGCCTTTGATGGTTTGGTGCTGCAAGGGACTCGGAGGTGGCCACACGATTGCTGACGTTCTACCTTTGACTTTCTTTATTTAAATTTCATATTGGGTTTTTGGTTATGTAATAAGGCCATTTGTGGTTCTAAATTTTATTTGGGCTTTGATTTCTTACATTAAACTGCTAGACTAGGAAAAGATGAGTTTTCAAAATAATAACTATTTTCAAGGGAAACCCGTATTTTAAACTTCAAGGATTTGAAAAGCTTCTGCGATTTTTTTCAGTTAAAGGAATCAATGGTGATAAATATGGTAATTGTTTTGACAAATTGATTCCAATTAGTAACAACTTAACTTGTCAAATTTTCTCAAGCATTAAAAACTAAAAGGGTTTTAACTGAAGTTCAGATTCTTAACGACAAGTCCTATTTCTTAAAAACACTTCAATGTGACACACTAGATTCGGTCGTAATGTCCAGGCCGGGTTTGGGGTGTTACACAAGGAGTCCAAAACTTTAACGCCCCTCGACCCAATTCTCCATACCAACCTCAACAACCTTATAGAGCACTTCAAGAAGCCGAGAGGAAGCCAATCTTTAATAGTAGCCCTCTATTTCCCATTCGTGTGAGTAACTTAGAGGAGAATATGCACACTTTTCAAGCCGATGTGTGAAAACTCCACCGTTAATTAAACCAAATGTTCCAATGGGTGCAAACCTACACCCCCTCTAACATACAAAACATGTAACACCCCTAACCCGTAACCGTCGCCGGAGGGGTTACAAGGTATTACCGAAGAAAACATAGTATTCATACAATCACATAATTCCATAGATCATTTTTGTAAAATAAATATATTAAATTATTAATCATACTGTATGCACGAATTATAATTCCCAAGTTCAAATCAATATTAATTCTTTGACTTCATAATTATATAAATGTATTAATTAACCAAATAAAACATTTCACATAGCATATTATTCAAATCATGTGCAACATTAAAATTGGTTATTACAAAAATAAAACATATTTGGAAAATCATTTAAAGACCAAACATACCTATTTGCTAATTACAAAGCCATATGCCTTTGACCATTTTAATATAATAAATTTTAAGATCACATACCAACCACTAATGTATTCAATTCCCATATCATCTATCATTTTTAGAGTATAATCGCATAATTAAAACACCAATTATACTTTAATAATAATTTACATTCTATAATAGCATTTTAATACATCCAAATGTCATAATAACATGATATACTCAATTAATTCATATAACAACAATGACATATGCGCATATTAAAAAAAAAACATATGTTCTGTTAATAAGCTCCCTGTAGCCGAACATATATATATAACATCTATCATTTTATTACCAACTCCTGCTACCAGACATACATCTTAATTTAACCAATATTAATCCACCATCAAAATCTATTCCTCATTCAATTTATAGCACGAACATAACTTTAAATAATTTTAGACCTTGGTGAAATATATAATAGGCTTAAATCTACTAATATAAAATATTCATAAGTGATTCAAAAGATAGAATAGCTTATACATGCCATAAGTTTAAACTTAAGCTTTCAAGGGTACCAAATTATAGACGATAGTGTGACGAGCTTCACTGATGATCCCTGAGCACGTAACGATTACCAAATCCTATAAATCAAAAACAATTATCCAAACACAGTGTAAGCTAATTTAGCTTAGTAAGTTACAAGCAATTAAACTCTAAAATTTTACTTGATATCTCAAATACCATTTAACTAGTTCATACTACTAAATCATATAATCACTAGCTTACCATATTATAAGGCACTTATTAATCGAATACTATGATTCAACTAAAATAAATATATAATTACTCAACCATAAAACATTTCTTCAATTCCAAATACAAGGCCGAATACATTATGGCATTCCATCATTATGTAATATAAAAAAAAATATATGCATAATACAGTTCATCTTATTCTGCAATATAACATATATCTTCCAAACACAAACACCATCTTATTCGAACTTCAAAATGATTTTAGCACAACGCTATTTACACATTTATCATTACATGCTCTCGAATAGCAAAGTCTCCATTAACATTTCATATAACATTCAATATGATATTTAATGCATTTCCACATATCATTTTATTTTCATTTAAATTATACATCTAAATAGCAATTCATCTAGTCCCCAATTAATCTTATATATTTGATTTCAAATATAATCACCACATAGGTTCAAGACTTACCAAGCTTAATTTCGAACATAAACATAACGGCTATTCCTCACAAACTCCAAGTATTTACTCATTCCACTATCCATGATTACTCGATAAGGTCGCACACTTAGTGCTAATAGTTATTCGAAAATATATAGTAAGTTCACACACTTAGTGCTTAATAATCAAACTCGTACACTTAGTGTAAATCTCATAATCGTAAATATTTATACCCGCACGCTTAGTGCCGAAAATCAACAACTCAATACATCTCACTTCTTTTTACATTCGACAATTTCATCACTACATGTATATATATACCATTCAATTCGACATAATTACATAGATATTATGTTTGTTTAAATCGATACAAAATATATGCTTAATAACTTACCTCGGATATCGACAGACAGAGATTATCGACTATTCAACGATTTTTGATTTTCCCCTATCCAAACCCGATCCTTGTTGTTCTTGATCTATTCAAATTCAAATTAAGCTCATTCAAATAAAATTCAATTCAATTAAACCCCAAAACATATAAATGAACAAATTTACATTTTGTCCCTTATTTTTCACACTTTTACATTATAGTCCAAAAATTCATAACACATCAAATACACAAAATTTAAAAAAACAACAAGCTGTAGCCAAATACTCCTCTAGCTTATATAAGACCTCACATTTCACCTATTATACAAACTAACCCTTCAATTTAATATTTTTGCAATTTAGCCTTAATTACTCAATTCCATCAAAACTTCTAATAAAAATTTTGTTAATCTAACACATATCTTTTATTTTCTATCTTTAAACACAAAATCTATCAAACTATCTACAATGGCAACTCATGAATATCTCATCAATTTAAAAATATTCTTACATGGGTCTTAGAGTATTCGAAGCAACGATCTCAAAAACGTAAAAATTATCAAAAATCGAGCTCAAACATACCTTGAATTTTGACTCAACAATGGTCGAATATGCTTGGTCTTTCTTTCCTTTTTCTTTTTCCTAGTTTCGGCTTTGATGAACAAAATAATGCGTGATAACATTTTATTTTATGTTTTATTTAATATAATGTTATTTAACATTTACTAAATTAACCTTATTAACAAAATATAAAACCTTATAATATAAGCATTAAAACCGTCCATCATTATTATTCATGGACAAATTGCAACATAAAGACTCCATGTTTAAAGAACAAAGCAATTTTGACACTTTAATAATTAACCAATCACTTTTCCATTTTTTTTATGCGATTAAACCCCTTTTTATCAAATCGACATCTAAACGATAAAATTTTTAAATAAAACTTTCACACAAGCAAATTCATATATTTTAAGCACAGAAAATAATATTTAAATATTTTTCCAACTCGGATTTGTGGTCCCAAAACCACCGTCCCGATTAGGGTCAAAATCGGGCTGTTACAAAACAATACTAAGCCAAATCCAAAAAGGGAAGGAAAGGAGCATACTAAATCAATTACGCTTAGGTCAGATGTAGTGATTAAGGAGCTCGTTAGGTTGATGAGTGGTGAAGAAGTAAAAGAGAAGGAAGGTAGTACCCTACTCCTAATGTTTGAGAAGGGATACAAGAGGAAATGTAAGAAGAAATAGATCTTAAGCCAGCCAAAAGTCAAGATAAGTTGATGAAACCCCCTAGTTAAGGGTCGATGCCCTTTCCGTCCTATTTAAAAGAGTGAAAAAAGAAAGAAAATAAGGAGTTCTTAGATTTCCTCAAAATGTTTAAGGCTTTAAATTTCAACCTCTCATTGCTTGAGGTCTATGAAAAGATGCCTAAGTATGTAAAGTCCCTTAGAGAGGTAATATCTCTAAGGAAGAAAATAGGCCGAGGAGAGCAAATAGCTTTCAACGCTGAATGTATTGCGTGGTGTCCCATTATTTGCCAACAAAAATTAAATATCCTAGTAGCTTCACCATTCCTATAGAAATAGGTGGAGTTAACTTTGGAAGAGCCCTTTGTGACATAGGAGCAAGAATCAACCTTATGCCTCTATCCATTTGTCATGGGTTAGGCCTAGGTGATCTTAAAGAGACCTTAGTGACCCTCCAACTTGCTGACCAGTCCTTAGTTCACCATGAGGGAGTGTCAGAGGATGTCTTTGTGAGAGTTTGATAGTTTATCCTTCCTATAAACTTTATTTTTTAAAAATTTTATGAGGATCTAGAAATCTAGATTCTCTTAGGGAGACCATTCCTAGAAACCTCTAAGTCTACTATAAATTAGGCAAAGGGGAGTTGACAATGGAAGTAGAGGGGAGGTATAAATCTTTAGGTGTATCGATCCTGACTCCAAACCTAAGAAAATCTCACCATATCTAAGGTAATGCCAAGCAATTTTGTGTCGCCTGATTCTACTACTTATGAAAGGTGTTTCAAGTGGTGTTTGTTTGTAGGTTACCGAGCAAAGATGTAAGGCATCAGCGTGAGGACACGAGGTGCCATAGCAAAGCGATTGGTGAATCAAGCTGTGGGACTGAAGAGGGCAAGACGTGTGTTGTAGCCTGAAACCTTACACAAGCACCATTATGGGGGTGTGATGTATTACATTGAAAAGGATTATTTTTTATTTTTCATATTTGGCAAATGAACTGCAAATTTGTGTTAATTCAATTTTGGACATAGTAAGCTAGAAATTTGATAATTTTGTAACAGTTTTAGGGTCCCATTAAGTGAAATCATGATATCATAAGAGGGTATCACAATTTCCTTAACAACTTCATTAGGAGGCCAACATAAATTTCTCAAGTATTGCGATATTGACCCCTTGGTATCGTGATACCCCTAGAATTTAAAAATTTTGGTTTATGCACAATGGTATCGTGATATTAAACCCTTGATATAGCGATAACTTGGATAGATTCGGAATAGAAAGGAACCAAGAAATGGGATATCGCGATACGCACTTCTTGGTATCACGATACCTGAGTTGGGTATCGCGACCCACATGTTTTGGAGGTTTTTTAAGCCTGCAAACACCCCAAAACCCCTCATTCTCTTTATTTTCCCCAAGTCTTAAACTCTAAATCCCCAAAACATTCCCTACTCTAGTTTTCCTCTGAATCTTGCTTTCAAATGTTTCTTATCTTATTTACAATATCTCTTTTCTTTTTTTATTTTTTTTTATTTTTCTTCTTTTGCAGGTTTTTCTTTTTACGTTGCTTGGGCAACACAGAGCTTTGTGGAATCAAAGAACTTTGCCATTACAATCAACCCAATTTAAGTTTTCTTTTCCTTTATTTCCTTGTAGTTGTTATTACTACTTCTGCTTTCTTTATTTTTAGTTTTGTTAGCATTTTTATTTCTATTTTTTCTTTTGCTGTCTCTAGTTTAGTATGTTGTTTGTTTTCAGTGGCTATTTGGTTAGCTAAAACAATATTTTAATTCTAATTAAAAAAGAGATTTTATCAAAATGCCCTCGAGACAACAAAAACGATCTCGATCCCAAACCCTCAGCTCCAATGGTGAATTATGACGACTATAAATTTTCCCAGAAAAAGGTCATTGATTTTTATCAAATCATTCAGGGATGAACATTTATCCTTGAATGTGATTTTGGTCCAACCTCTTCATTCAATGACCAGGTTTGGGATCTTCTCCACTTCCAGAGGTGGGAAAATATTTGTTTGTTACCTAAGATACCTACTATCATACATGTTTTCTTAGAGTTTTATTCTAATTTAAAATTTTCTCATCGAGATCAGGTTTATGTCAAACAGGCTGAGGTTGACATTTCGTCTTCCTCCATTTATGAATATTATGGTGTAACGTTCTGCAATATGGACGATCTTTCGTCTGTAGATTTGTATTTCTTTTCTAACGTAGACATGGATGCTATTTTGAACTACCTAATGGAAGGTAGGGGTGAGTGGAAACATGAGGCTTTAATCGAGGCAACCTCTAACTTTTAAGCAAACTATTATGTTCCCAGTAGCAAAAATATAGATGCAATTTATATTCACTCGTATATGCCCTGTGCTTGTTACTAATATTGTTAACATCTTTAGTGAAATCATATTGTATTCTATTTTTCACTGTAATCGAATTTGTGTAGGTAGGTGAATCAACCAACAATTGAAGCATTGCATTGTTGGCGGTAAAGTGGGTGTTTGTTTCCCAAATCTATTCACTAACTTGTATTGTAGGACTAGTGTGGAGATGGTGCCCACCGAGCAGTGTCATCGCCCTACTCAAAGCATTATTGGTGATTTCATGCTCCACCAATTCTAAGAGCTTCATCGGAAGCAAATTTAGGAGTTGAATCAAAGGCGTAAACATAAAATGGAGATCCATGAAAATAAAGGCAATGAGCGTGAATGAGCATAGAAATTGGAAACACCAATTATGTAATGACATGCGCTGCACCACTCGATGCTATGTAACCATTTTTAGACAGGTTAGCATTGAGCTAGAGAGTTGAGGGTCCACAGTCGCCTGAAGATTCGAGTGACTCATCTATGGACGTAACTGAGGAAGGAGAAGAAGATGAAAACCAATAGGAAGAAAGACGCGTGGATATGAATGCTGATGAAAATAAGGCCACTGAGGATGAAATGTCGTATCGGGATAACTTCGCCAAGATGTTCACCCCTGTGCGACCCTCGACGAAAGGTATCATAATTAGAAAGTGAAGTGACCAGTCAAGTTAACAACGAATCCAGAAACTCACCGTGAGGGGGAAAGGAAAGCGAATTGTGGGACCAAATAAAGGTCTCTGAGAGGATTTGGAGTAGTTAGAATGCCCGAAGTCCTTAACCCTAGGTCAACTGATGTTCCCAAGCTTAAAGGTTGCTTGTGTGGATCAAAATGCCCCTGGGTCATATTAATTTCTCATACTGAGGTGATGTCATGACACATTAAGTATTGTGTCACAACATCGAAGGTAGTATACTAAGCTTCAAGGTGTTTTCGGGGGCAGGTCGCGATATTGCCAAGCTGTGTCACGAAATTGAAGACAGTCTTGGGCTTCTTTAGTTTTGTTCCCTATTTTGCGACATCTAATGCTCTGTGTTGCAACCTTGTGACCAGTATTGAGTTAATACGCTTTCTAATAGTCTCCTACACACTTGCAAAGTGTCTTAGCTCACCTTTAGGCCTTATTCGGCTCTTAAAATCAATAAAAGACTCAAATAACATATTCAATTACACTTAACTAAACTTGTTGAAATGTAATTAAAATATAACTAAATTGCTTATGTTCAAGCTCCTAAAGTACGAAAATTAGTTTAATCTGCTACTCCAAATTAGGGCAGATCAAACTCCCCCACACTTAAGTCTTTGCTTGTCTTTAAGCAACACAAACAAAAGCAATAAATGTAAAGACAACCCTTGAACAAGTGTGGTACAAGTATTAGCTTTGGAGCATATGAATAGCCATTTTATATTCACATATAATCCTGGCATGAAGTATAACTAACTTACCACTATTTATAGTAGAGCTTTTCCATTTCCATTGGAGCTTTCCCTTTCCCAAGTCATATTTTTTATGGGAGCTCCCACCTATTAAAGCTGCATAGTGGGTTGGGCTTCAGATGATAGGCCCTTTTATTATAGAGTATTGTTGTTGGAAATTCACCTCATAGTCATCGTCCTCTCTAGGAAGATTGTATTTATCCCCCTCCCTGTCATCTTCTGAAATTAGCTCCTCTTCTTGAACTCTATATTGTGCATGACCAAACTTATTTTACTGATGGTTTGGAGCTCTCAACCCGTTTAGTCAGGCAAATTGTTAGAGAATTGGGCTTTTCTCTTACATCCATATGATCATTCCATTGAGTTTTTCTTCAATGCTTGCACTTACTCCTTTCTGAGCTTTCAATTGTTCTTTCCTTTTTGAGCGATATTGGTACATCCATCTTTTCTTTCCTTTTTTGATTCCAATCGATAATTTTTTTCTCTAAAGCTCAACATATTGTGTAAACAATGAATCTCCGGTTATAGTTCTCGTTGGCTTGATGAACTGCTCATTTTCATCCATTGGAACCTCTACATTTTTGCAAAATGCTATCACAAGATAGGGAAAGAAAATCCCAACCTTCTGGTCACTAGTGCAATGCTTCACATTTTGCTGGATCCATTGTCCAATGCATATATGCTTTTTCTGTCAAATGTCATGTAACAAAAGAGCTTGGAATGTATTGACATTAAAAACGTTAAGGGTAGGTGTAATTATGGTGCAAATAAATTGCATCCAAATTTTAGCCGTTGGAAACATTATCACTTCATTGAAATTAGCCTTTAGTCTGGTATCTTCTTAGATATTCCATTCCCCCTAGTTTTCGATTAGGTATTTTATGATGCTCTCCATATATATGCCTTTAAATTCAACTAAATCTATATTTTGTAAATAATTAGATTCATAGTATGAAGCATCATAATATTTGCAAATCTTTTTCGGATAGACTGATACGTCTTTTCCTCTTATAGTGACTGTTTTCCACATTTGTTACGAGGATGCTGGGTTTCCTCATCTTCAAGAGTGGCATAAAATTCTTGTACAAGTGGAATAACAGTCATTTCTTTGGGAGTGACACAGGGTAGCTCCAATCTATGATATCGTACTAAAGACCATATTTCATTGCAAAGAACCATTAATGGAAATTTTTGCCTTAAAGTTCAAGATAATACTTCTAGGCATTTTGGTTCTGAAATTTTAAAGGATTCGAAACTGTCAGTGGTTCTTGCACAATAATCTTTTTAGACTTCCAAGATGGCATTTTATCTATAATTTATGCTAATAAGAAAGAGATATCAAACAATATTTATAATGTAACAGTAAAAAGAAAAGTTTAGAACCCTTAACCTCGATGTTAAGCCTTTGTTTATTTGATCCCCAATTGGTTTATGTCAATCCCATATCTACCAATGTTCAAAAACTAATGTTTGGCGAGTCAAAACTGGGTAAAAATTAGGTTTAGCAAACTGATTTGTGCAACCGAATTGAACCAACCATGCAAAAAATTACAGTGATGTCACAACACAGAAGTTCCATATGGCTACATCCCTGGCAGTTTACTATTTTTTTAACATCAGGGTTTGATGTTGCGACACACTCTGGACTTTTGGATTTCTAGGTATACTTACTTCGGTGTCGTAACACACAAATTCTGTGTCAAGACATCAAGATAATTTTCTCAATTTCTTCAATTATGCCCTTAATGCTGTGACACGGGATCACCGTCTTGCAACACTAGTTTTATTTTCACCCAAAATCCTAATTTCTAGAGTGTCCGTAACAACCCGATTTTGGGCCTAGTTAGAATAGTGGTTTTGGAACCATTAACTTAAGGTCGGAGAAATTATTTTAGTATAACTTTATGTGTTATAGCATGTTTATATGAGTACATGAAAATTTTGGTGAAATAATTTTTGCGATTGCATGCTTAATTTCGAAAAATAACTAAATCACATAAAGTACGAAAGTTTTGTTCTACTAGCTAAAGATGTCAGATAGCTATGGAACATTAAATTAGAGGTCTTTATTGAGTAAATAGACCATAAATTTGCTAATAGCTAATCACAGGAACAAAGAAATCCTAAGGTCAAAGTTAAGTGAAATTGGGTTATTAAATTGACTAGATTTATAATAAAATAAAAAGAAAAAGATATCACCTTTAATATTTCTCCTCTCCACCAAAAATACCAGCAAAAATAGGGGTTTTGGAGCTCCAAAATTTTAGACACTCTTTACCCATACAAGTAAGTGATTTTGATGGCCTTCCTTGATCATTTTTGTACTTTTGGGACCCTTGTAGCATAATCTAGCTAATGAGGGGACTATTTTTCAAAATAGTTGAAATTTTAAGGTTTTTCCATGAGAGTTTTCATGTTTTTTGCTCAATTTTTATGGAAGAAAATGAATCTTAGTTGCAAAACAAACAACTTTTGTGAAGTAGTTTTCATGAAAACCCTAACTAAGGACCATCTTGCATAAGTTATAAATTATGTGGTGAACGTGTGAAATAATGGGAATTTTGGGCTACTTCTAATATAAAAAGAAGTCTTGCTTAGTGAGAAAATTTGATAAAAATCGTTTTACGAGACTAGGGGTAAAATAGTAATTTTGTGAAAAGTGTAGGGGCAAAATGCTCATTTTTCAAAATATGAATTATGAAATGCATTGATTAAAATGATGATTAAATTAGTGAATTTTTATCATTTTAGATCAAGAAATACGAAATATGGACCTAGGTTGGGGGAAGGCCAAGCAAGTAGACTAAATCCAAATAGTCTTTCACTTTTTGTACACCGAGGTAAGTTGCACGTAAGTAAGGCAACTTTATCATTATTATGTGTTGAATGATTAATTTTTTGTAATATGGTTGAAATTGCTTATAAATAATGCATGATGAAATTCAATGTAGTAGAGTCCCGATTGAACTTAGGAATAGATTAGATATCTATGCTATGACATTTGGATGATATGTGTGCCAGTGTAAGACCATGTTTGGGACATGGCATCGGCCACGATATGAGAGCCAGTGTAAGACCATGTTTGGAACATGGCATCGGCGATGTTGTGAGAGCCAGTGTAAGACCATGTCTAGGACATGGTATCGGCCATATTATGAGAGCCAGTGTAAGATCATGTCTGGGACATGCCATCGGCATTGAGATGAGAGCTAGTGTAAGACCGTGCTTGGGACATGGCATCGACCTCAACATGTGAGCCAATGTAAGACCATGTTTGGAACATGGCATCGGCAATTCGCCCTCTTGTGTAAAGCTTGTCAAATATTCTTTAGTATTCTGAATGGTTTCACGGGTTATTTTAAAAGCTTAGGACAATTATATGGAATGATATAATCATGTTGTGAGTGGTACAGGTTCTTATTCGAAACTCATGAGATATGAGTCTAGTTATGTTGTCTTGATGGTAAGAATAACAAGAGTAAGTTCTAGCTAAGATAATGGTCTTAGGATGATATTGAATTCTTTGGTTTATACTTGCGATATATATAGGCATATAGTGATATTTACCCATGTTCACTCAAGAATGTTGTGTGGATTTATAATATGCAAGGTTGATGTAGTTACTTATTTATATGCAACTTACTAAGCTTTATGCTTATTCCCTATCTTTTTCATTTTCTTATAGTGCCACCAAGCTAGTATCGGGGATCAAGGGACGTCAGAGGCATCAATCACACTACCGCTTGAAGCTTCAGTATAGCTAGTTTAATATTTTGAGTTTGGCATGTATAGGGACTTGAATCTTTTGTTTAGTGTCTTGTTAGTTTAGCCATAAGAGTTGGCTCATATGATGGATGTGATATTCATTTTGTATAGGCCATTAATGTTGGCTAATATTGATTATTATTAAATACATTTGATACAAATTTCTCTTGGTTGTGATTGTTTTGGTTATATGTATTATACTTGGATTAGTTTTGGTTGATGTTGTGTAGCTTGGTGCAAATAAGGGTGGCAAAAAGGCTTGGTAAATAACCTTATTTTTTCTGCACAGGTAGATACATGGGCATGTGCCTAGACCGTGTGTGACACACGGTCTGCCCCACAAGCGTGTAGTCCGTCCGTGTGTTCTCTACACCTCAATTTTTCAAGTTAGTATGCATGGTAGTAAACACACGGGCAGAGACACGACCGTGTGTCTCAGTCTGTGAAGGACACGGCCTAACACACGGGCGTGTGCCTTGGCTGTGTGCCCTTAAGGGGCTGTTGACGTTAGAAACAAAATGTCAAGGTTTTTGCACAAGGGCTGAGACACGGGCGTGTCATGGCTGTGTGGGAGACACGGGTCATGGACACGGGCGTGTGACAAACAGTGTGAAAACCCCTGTAACTTTGAATCAAAAAATAAATTTTGCACGGGATAGGGACACGGGCGTGTCGTAAAATGCTTAGGCTGTATGAGTCACACAGGCCTTCAACATGGCCATGTTAAATAGGTACACGGGCATGTTGCCCTTCTACATAGGCGTGTGCCCCTGTCAGTTTGAAATTTTACGAAGTTTTTTAGATTGCACAGATTAGTTCCGAATCTATTCCAAAGTGTGTTTGAGGCCTCGTAGGCCCATAGTTGGGACATTTGGAGTGAAATTTCATATCTAAGAGATGTATGTTTGTATGTGTTTAAGTCTGGTAACACCTCGTATCCTGTTCCAGTGTCGAACTTGAGTAAGGGGTGTTACATTTAGTGGTATCAGAGCTATAGTTTAGTCGATTTGTCGGACTAACCTAGCATGAGTATGAGTCTAGCTATACATGCCATAAACATATTGTGACAGTGTGACGAATCCTAACAAATTTAAATTATGTTTTCATATACTAAATGGATCCTGACGAAGCTATGGTGGATGATATTGAAAGTAATGCGCTCGCTCCCACTAAAGGGACCACGCCAGTCGAAAGTGGGCCCGTGACATTGAGTCAGGGCGGAGGGGCTAGAGAAGCCTACCTCCATATGATGAATACTTGGTACTGGGAAATTCGTTTGTGCAAATCCAAACACTCCGCCTCCCCCACCTCCTCTGACTCTTCAACCTACCCATCTGGCTCCCCAATGAGTAGAAATGGTTAGGAGAGAAAAACCTCTGGTAGATAGAATTCGTAAGAAAAGGGTCGAGGAATTTTGCGCTAAAATTTATGATGACCCAGAGAGAGCAGAGTTTTGGTTGGAAAATACCATTAGGGTATTCGATGAATTGTCTTGCACCTCTGAGGAGTGCATAGTGTGTTGTGTCACTCTTGCGAGACTCAGCTTACATATGGTGGAACACCTTGTTTCGGTTGCACTAAAGGAAAGGATTTCATGGGAATTTTTCCAAGAGGAATTCTGAAAGAAGTATATTAGTCAGAGGTTTATAGACCAGAAGAGGAAAGAATTTCTAGAATTAAAGCAAGGTTGAATGATGGTAATAGAGTATGAGCGTGAGTTCGTGAGACTCAGTAAATACGCTAGGGAGTGCGTATCTACCAAAGCCATTATGTGCAAGAGGTTTGAAGATGGCTTGAACGAAGACATCAGGTTGTTGGTTGGCATTTTGGAGTTAAGAGAATTTGTAGTACTTGTTGAGAGAGCGTGTAAGGCTGAAGAATTGGCCAAAGAGATAAGAAGAGCTGACATTGAGTCACGTGACTCAAAGAAAAGACAAATGGGAAGATCATTTCAAACCTCATCCAAGAAATCTAGGGAGTTTCCTACTCGAACAAATGCGGCGTCTAAAGCTCAAACCACTTCCATTGCAAGTGTTGGTAGTGCTCGACCGAATAGACAGAGTGTTCACAATGTGGTAGACGACACTTCAGTGAGTGCCGACTTAATGATAGAGACTGCTTCAAGTGTGGTTCACTAGACCATTTTATTTGAAACTATCCTGAGATGGAGGAGAAATACAAAAAGGAGGATGTGAGAGCGAGTAATGCTCCCTCGAGTGCTAGACCACAGAATAACCCTAGGAGTGGGGTTGGTAGTAGAGGTACGCCTAGAGATTCCACTGTGAGGTCCGAGGGCAAAGCGCCTGCAAGGACATACGCTATTCGCAACTGCGAAGATGCCGCGTCTCCTGATGTGATTACGGGTACCTTTTCTATCTATGATATATTTGTAGTTGCTTTGATCGGGTCGAGGTCTACCCACTCTTATATTGCATAAAATTGGTTCCTAGTATGAATATGCTAGTAGAGTCTACTAAATTTGTGGTGAAAGTGGCCAACCCGTTAGGCAAACATTTAATAGTTCACAAAGTTTGTAGAAACTGCCCTTTAATGATTAGAGGCCACTGTTTTCCGGCTAACCTCATGCTACTACCGTTTGATGAATTTGACCTAATTCTTGGCATGGATTGGCTGACTGTTCATAATGTGTTAGTAAACTGTGGTAGTAAATTGATTGAATTAAGATGTGAAAATGGGGATATTATTCGGTTTGAATTAGGTGAATCAGACAGTTTACCAATAGTGATTTCTTTTATGACTATTGAGAAATACACGAGAAAAGGGTATGAGTCCTATCTTGCATTTGTGTTGAATACCCAAGAGTCGGGAGTAAAGATTGAGTTAGTGCTAGTGGTATGTGAGTACCCAGATGTATTTCCAGAAGAATTGCCCGGATTACCTCCAACTAGGGAAGTTGAGTTTGGTATTGAATTAGTCCCTGGTACGGTACCTATCTCGATTGCTCCGTATAGGATGGCTCCAACAGAATTAAAGGAGTTAAAAATACAGTTACAAGAGTTGACAGACAAGGGTTTTGCAAGACCGAGCTATTCCCGCGGGGTGCTCTGGTACTTTTTGTGTAAAAGAAAGATGGGTTGATGAGATTATGCATAGACTATAGATAGCTCAACAAGGTGAGGGTGAAGAACAAGTATCCCTTGCTGAGGATCGATAATTTGTTTGATCAATTAAAGGGAGCCACGATATTTTCTAAGATAGACTTGAGATCCAGCTATTACTAGCTAAGAGTTAAGGAGCAAGATGTGCCGAAAATCGCGTTTCAAACGAGATACGGGTAGATGAGTTCCTTGTCATGCCCTTTGGCTTAACAAATTCCCCCGTCATGTTTATGGACTTGATGAATCATATTTTTCAGCTGTACTTGGATAAGTTCATGGTTGTTTTTATAAATGACATATTAATTTATTCTTGTGATGAGAGTAAGCATACAGAGCATTTAAGAACCGCTTTGAAGACATTAAGAGATAAGGAGTTATAAGCCAAGTTTAGTAAAAGTGAGTTTTGGATCCGAGAGGTTGGATTCTTGGGACACATCGTGTCGGGCGGTGGAATTAGAGTTGACCCGAGTAAGATCTCGGCTATTGTTGAGTGGAAACTGCTAAAGAATGAATCAGAGATTAGAAGCTTTCTAGGTATAGCGGGTTACTATAGGCGATTCATTAAAGGATTCTCCATGATTGATACTCTGATGATGAGGTTGCTACAGGAAGATGTCAAGTTCAAGTGGACGGAAAAATGCCAATAGAGTTTTGAGAAACTAAAGGCGTTGTTGACTAAAGCTCCAATTTTAGTGCAACTGGAACCAAGAAAAGAATCGTAGTGTATAATGATGCATCCTTGAATGAATTAGGATGCATGCTTATGCAAGAAGGTAAGGTGATAGCATATGCCTCAATAAAGCTGAAGTCGCATGAGAAAAATTATCTGACACATGACTTAGAGTTAGCAGCCATAGTGCTCGCATTGAAGATTTGGAGACACCACTTGTATGGCGAGAAATACCGGGTATTCACCGACCATAAAAGCCTAAAATACTTGATGACTCAAAAGGATTTCAATCTACGGCAACGAAGGTGGCTGGAGTTGATTAAATATTATGAGTTAGTAATTGACTATCACCCGGGAAAGGTGAACGTGGTCACTGATGCATTAAGTAGGAAGTCGTTGTTTTCCTTGAGAGCTATGAATACTCAGTTGTCTGTAATCGAGGATGGTTTGATTCTAGCAGAGCTGAGAGCTAGACCTATATTTCTTCAAGAGATTTGTGAAGCTCAGAAGAGTGATAAAGATTTGCAAGCCAAGATGACTCAGTGTGAGATAGTTGACGAATCAGATTTTTGGATTAGTACCGACAGTTGTTTAATGTTCCGAGATAGGGTTTGCGTACCACTAGATGATGAGCTTATTGGGAAAATTCTTCACAAGGCACATAGTATGTAACACCCCAAACCTGGCCCAGACGTTATGGCCGTATCCGGCGTGTTACATTGAAATGTTTTAGCAAAAACTGTGTTTTCATTGAAAACCCTTCTTAAACAAAAGAAACCTTAATAAACACACCTTTCAGTTATGAAAGCCTTGTTTTAAGCATTTGATTTATGAAAACTTATCATTTAGAAATTAAGTTGCGGAAACGTAGAAAACATACTATAATTTAGGAAACTCATGTTTAACTTCTCGTAATTACAATGGAAGTAATAACACTTCAAGTATTAATAGCTTAATGAAAACCTTATTACAATCTGGTCTGAAACATACTTAACAAAATAAAACTTATAAGCTTAAAAAAAAGTCCAAATTTGTCTTGCTAGCTGGCCACCCAGAGTCCCTCCAAATATCGAACCGTCTACTGAGCATCACCAGAAAATAAAATAAAAGAGGGGGTGAGTTTTCGCAAACTCAGTGTGTACAACCCTCGACGGAAAACAAGCATTCAAAAATCATCATACATCAAACATGCAATGCAATCCCATTCAAATTATCCATTCGCTACAAACTAGCTCCATCCCTCATCACACCATGTGGGGATATAAATATCGACCCACCCAGCCCTTACACCAATGGTAGCCCAGTTGCGGAACTACCTTCATTTACATTTTGGGCTTTAAAAGCCGTCGTTGGATCCATGATTGTCAGGAAACCATGCGATCCTCATATACTTCCTCCGTACCATAATTCCCACCCCATATGCAACCTAAGCAGAACATCATATGTATACATGTCACATCCACAAAACTTACATTCAACACCTAGGGGTATTTTGGTCTTTTTTTCCCTTAGGGGCATTTCGATAATTTTCCCTTAATTACAGTTTTCACTTACCTTGGCCCATGAACAAGCACTGTGAGCTAAGGTGAACAAATACTATGCACCAGGTAGGATTCCAAAGAAGAGGAGGTGGGTCGTTAAGACCACTTAAGTACCAAGCTCTCCCTAGATCCAATCCTAGACATGCACATACCCGTTGCCACACCTTAAACCTATGACTTGTCAACGGTCTCAATTAATTAATTAAGTTTTATGAAGTCATCATATACTAGGCCCAATACCCCTACATACATGCATATAGCCCACTAGGCCCAATCTTATTCAAATGGCCCATCTGGCCCAGTTCATATTATTATGGCCCACTAGGCCCAATTCACCTTCAT
The DNA here is from genome assembly GCF_007990345.1 of Gossypium hirsutum. Taxonomy (NCBI): domain Eukaryota; kingdom Viridiplantae; phylum Streptophyta; class Magnoliopsida; order Malvales; family Malvaceae; genus Gossypium; species Gossypium hirsutum. Next base: position 24,518,708 of record NC_053429.1, read on the forward strand.
ATGGCCCATTAAGCCAAAATCATATTATACTCATGCTCATATACAAATTTTCTAACACATAGCATCACTTATCAATATTTGCCTATTATGGGCCCAACAGCCCATCAAGCCCATTTAGCCCATTCCAGCCCATTTGGCTAATTCTTAACCCAAGTCCACGGAATCACCCGTGGGCCTCAAGTAACCTGTCAGTTTCCTCTCCACGAGTGTTCGCGCACTCGTGTGACTACCGTAGCCTAACTTTTGGCTTTTCGACTTTTCGAGTTTTTAGCATTTCGGCTTTTGCCGATTCATTCTGGCAACAAGGTGAAGAAGAATTTCGGCAGTAGCCTGGCAACGCTGTATTCAGCCCCTATTTATAGCCCTTATAGCTGAACTTTCCATGCCCAATTCTCAATTCGACTCCATCACCTCTCCCTTCTCATCTCCTCGTTTTTCTCCCCGATAACCCTTTGATCTTTTCCTTAATTTTCTCTTCTGAACACTCTGCTTAGAGTCCATCTTCACATCACTTCCATCCTTCTAGAAGGCCAAAATTAAACTTCTAAAAATACTAAGCTAGGATTCGAACCTTGGATCTCTTTGCTAGCTACTAACGCCACCTCCCTACTCCCTAAGTGGCGTCACTTAGCCAATCCTTCACAAGGCCTTTTGATGCTATTTTCCCCTATTTTTATTTAAAAGCCCAACTACTTGCCAACCCTGATTCTTTTAATAATTAAACTATAATTTCATTTATTTCTAGGTTCGCACTCAAACCTTAATTAAGACCTACTATAATTATCATATGGCTAGGAACATCAAACACAATTTTTATCAAAACTGAAAACAAAGAAAGTTCGAGATTTTGAGATTTTTGGGGCGTTACAACTCTACCCCCTAAAAGAAATTTCGTCCTCGAAATTTCCAACTACTAACACAGACTACCACACCACACTTCCGCTACGCACTCTAATTCCAACTTAGGTAAATAGCACACTATAGGTAAGTACGTATCATTATTCACCTCTAGAGCGTCTCCATCCTCTTGACGACGTGCTGTATAGACCAAAACTGGCTGTCTCGCCTCAGCATAACCAGCACCTCTGCCTGGTGCTCCACAACCCAAACTGTTTCCACCCTTGGCCTAATCACGGCCTCTCGGCGGTAGCTGACCACCCTTCGGTGGCTGTACACCACCTCGGTCCATGACTGGCACCTGAGCTGACATTCTCGGACAATTCCTGATCCTATGCTCCAAAGATCCACAAGCTAGACAAGCTCCCGTCCTCTTCCAACACTCGCCTACATGACCTTTCCCATAATTAACGCAAAGTGGCACCCCTGGATTAACAGCAGGGGGCCCTGCTCTATTTGACCCATTAACTCTGGCCCTAGCCCTAGTAATTTGTCCTACACCTGGAGTCTCAGCCTTCCTTTTATTCCTACCCTTTTCTTTTTCTCGATTTAAGTGCTCAGTGCACTTTACCTTATCTGCTATCTTTGCCTTCTCCACCAACTCCAAGAAAACTCGCTCCCTTTGTGGAGCTATCAGTACCCTGAGGCTATCTCTAAGTCCATCCTCAAACCTCACGCAATGTTCATACTCCGTTGCCACCATTACTCTTGCATACCTACTGAGGCGTAAAAACTCCGCCTCAAACTCCGCCACCGATTTGTTTTCTTGGGTCAGGTTCAGGAACTCCTTCCTTCTAGCATCCACATAGCTTGTACCCACATACTTCCCTTGGAAAATAGCTTTGAAGAAATCCCAAGTGACCCACTCCGGTTGGGTGCCCTCTTTCACTGTCAACCACCACTGGTAGGCTTCTTCCCTTAATAGTGACACAGCTCCTGTCAGCTTTTGTTCTGTTGAACAGTCTAGGTCCTCCATTATCCTTTCAGTGGCCTCCAACAAATACTCCACCATGTTAGGAGCCACGCCAGCCATGCTCTTGAGGATCTCAGCCCCGTTTGATCGATGTCGCTCCGGAATGAACCCCCGATTTTCGCTGCCATTATTGGGCCCAGCGACCCTTTCCAAAATTCTCAACATTGCCTGGGAAAATGCCTCTTCTCCCTCATCTCGATCATAAGGTCCATTCCCAGCCACAGGTGAGGCCGGAGCCTCTTCTCCATTCCCAGCCACAGGTGAGGCCGGAGCCTCTTCTACTCCAACATTAGGCACATGGCCCGATGCCGATGATTCAGCCCTAAGACTTCTGCGGCCTCGGCCACAGCCCCTTGCACCTCTTCTAGCACTCATCGTCGATTTGCGTATTATCTAGATTAGAAATTTTATGAATTCTTAGTTAGTTTCAATAATTAACCCGATGTTTTATGGAAGTAATTAAAGAGAAGATTGTTTTCGAAAATCCTCTACAGTTTCAAGTTCCTGCGGGCTTTAGTTCCATTCTAAAAAAATCATCTAGAGTAGCCCTCTAACTGTTTACTACATAATAATTTAAACAAATTCAAGAATAAAAGTACTTACTTGGTTCGACGTCGGAGACTCAGTGTGCCGCTCAGCAAGACTTCCCTTTTTCCAAAACATTGTGATCCAATCAAAAATACTTTTTTTTAAAACACACAAAGAAACCAAGTAATAAGGCCCAATTTACTGCTCGAGTTTTGTAACCTGGGCTCTGATACCAATAAATGTAACACAATCCGGCGTGTTACATTGAAGTGTTTTAGCGAAAACCGTGTTTCATTGAAAACCCTTCTTAAACAAAAGAAACCTTAATAAACACACCTTTCAGTTGTGAAAGCCTTGCTTTAAGCATTTGATTTAAGAAAACTTATTATTTAGAAATTAAGTTGTGGAAACTTAGAAAACATACTATAATTTAGGAAACCCATGTTCAACTTCTCGTAATTACAATGGAAATAATAATACTTCAAGTAATAATAGCATAATGAAAACCTTATTACAATCTGGTCTGAAACATACTTAATAAAATAAAACTTATAAGTTTAAAAAAAAGTCCAAATTTGTCTTGCTAGCTGGCCACCTAGAGTCCCTCCAAACATCGAACCGTCTACAGAGCATCACCTGAAAATAAAATAAAAGAGGGGGTGAGTTTTCACAAACTTAGTGTGTACAACCCCCAATGGAAAACAAGCATTCAAAAATCATCACACATCAAACATGCAATGCAATCCCATTCAAATTATCCATCCGCTACATACCAGCTTCGTCCCCCATCACACCATGTGGGGATATAAATATCGACCCACCCAGCCCACACACCAATGGTAGCCCGGTTACGGAACTACCTTCATTTACATATTGGGCTTTAAAAGCGGTCGGTGGATCCACGATTGTCAGACAACCATGCAATCCTCATATACTTCCTCCGTACCATAATTCCTACCTCATATGCAACCTAAGCAGAACATCATATGTGTGTATGTCACATCCACAAAACTTACATTCAACATCTAGGGGTATTTTGGTCATTTTTGCCCTTAGGGGAATTTTGATAATTTTCACTTAATTACGGTTTTTACTTACTTTGACCCATGAACAAGCCGCGCTTGCTAAGGTGAACGAATACTACGCACCAGGAAGGGTTCCAGAGAAAAGGAGGTGGGTCGTTAAGACCACTTAAGTACCAAGCTCTCCCTAGATCCAATCCTAGACATGCACATACTTGTTGCCACACCTTAACCCTATGACTTGTCAACGGTCTCAATTAATTAATTAAGTTTTATGAAGTCATCATATACTAGGCCCAATACCCCTACATACATGCATATAGCCCACTACTTATTCAAATGGCCCATCTGGCCCAGTTCATATTCTTATGGCCCACTAGGCCCAATTCACCTTCATATGGCCCATTAGTTCCAAATCATATTATACTCATGCTCACATACAAATTTTCTAACACATAGCATCACTTATTAATCTTTGCCTATTATGGGCCCAACAGCCCATCAGGCCCATTTAGCCCATTTCAGCCTATTTGGCTAATTCTCAACCCAAGTCCACGGAATCACTCGTGGGCCTCAGGCAACCTGTCGGTTTCCTCTCCACGAGTGTTCGCGTACTCGTGTGACTACCGCAGCCTAACTTTTGGCTTTTTGACTTTACGACTTTTCAGCATTTCGGCTTTTACCGATTCTTTGTGTGTGTGTGTAGTGTATGTACACACCTGGTAAGCAACCATGATGCAATCGCCTTAGACCAAACCTACAATTGATACCACTCAAAGATTAATCTTACATACTTATCGAATACTTTACCAAAAGCCAGAATCTCACCTTAACCTTACCTTGCGCGATAAGTATAACAACCCCTTCACTAACCACGACCAACTCCTAGATCTACACCAATTGTAACTGTTAAAACAAGAATAATAGGTGACTCATATCCAACACAAGTCCCCTTACCTTACTATGGCTATTCGGCCAACCTTAGCCAATGGATGAGGAATACATACCAAAACCGCAAACACCTAAAGAGCAATTCGGCAGAGAGCTAATATCCGAGATTCGATACTAATTCCCTACCAAAGTTGATTGAAAGAGTGAGGGACAATAATCGATACCTAGCAAATAAAACCGATTGGAAGAGCAACACTTACACTAGATTCGGTCAAAGAGTATTCAGCCCTTGGGAGATTTAGCTTTTCGGCTTTTCAAACTTAGTATGGTGAATAAGGTTTATTTGGTACAGATTAAATAAGAAGAGTAGAAGAAGAAATTGGCTAAGTGAAACAAAGAAAATTGTGTAGAGAAGAATAGAAATCAGCAGGAAGAAAAGAAAGAAAAACAAAAAGGGTTGTTAGCTTTTTGGATCTCTAAAAGAAAAGGGTTTTCGGCTTTTAAAGAAAGGGGTTTCTGGCAACAAGGTGCAGAAGAATTTTGGCAGTAGCCTAGCAACCCTATATTCAGCCCCTATTTATAGCCCTTATAGTTCAATTTTCCATACCCAATTCCCAATTCTGCTCCATCACTTCTCCCTTCTCATCTCCTCGTTTTTCTCCCTGATAACCCCTTGATCTTTTCCTTAATTTTCTCTTCTGAACACTCCACTTGAAGTCCATCTTCACACCACTTCCATCCTTCTAGAAGGCCAAAAACTTTTAAAAATACTAAGCTAGGATTTGAACCTTGGATCTCCTTGCTAGCTACTAACTCCACCTCCCTAATCCCTAAGTGGTGTCACTTAGCCACTCCTCCACAAGGCCTTTTGATGCTATTTTTCCCCTATTTTTATTTAAAAGCCCAACTACTTATCACCCTCATTCTTTTAATAATTAAACTATAATTTCATTTATTCCTAGGTTCGCACTCAAACCTTAATTAAGACCTACTATACTTATCAGATGGGTAGGAACATAAAACACAATTTTTATCAAAACTGAAAACAAAGAAAGTTCAAGATTTCGAGATTTTTGGGTTTCGAGATTTTTGGGGCATTACATAGTAGTTGTATGTCAATCCATCCGGGTAGTACTAAGATGTATAATGACTTAAAGAGATTGTATTAGTGGTCGGGCATGAAAAGAGACATCTCAGAGTTTGTGTCGAAATGTTTAATTTTTCAGCAAGTGAAAGCCGAGCACCAAGTACCTTTGGGTTTACATCAGCCTGTGATGGTTCCTGAAAGGAAATGGGATTGAATTACCATGGATTTTGTGATGGGATTGTCATTGTCACCTACAAAGAAAGATGCTATTTGGGTCATGGTTGATCGACTAACGAAATAAGCTCATTTTGTTCCGGTGCATACCGACTACTCGCTTGATAAACTAGTCAAGTTGTATATTTCTGAAATTGTGAGACTTCACAGAGTGCCCTTGCCGATTATTTCAGATAGGGATCCGAAGTTTACTTCACAATTTTGGAAAAAGTTACAAGAAGCTTTGGAGAGAAAGTTGAATTTTAGCACGGCTTTCCATCCACAAATCGACAGCTAGTCGGAGAGAGTAATTCAGATTCTTGAAGACATGTGCAGTGTTGTGTTATTGAATTCCAACATAGTTGGGAAAATTATTTATAGCTAGTAGAGCTTTCCTACAACAATAGCTATCAGTCGAGATTCAAAATGGCGCCTTATGAGGCTTTATATGGGCGTAAGTGTCGAATGCCCTTGTTTTAGACTGAACTCAGAGAAAATCAGATTCATGGGGTAGATTTAGTTAAGGGGACCAAAAAGAAAGTTAAGGTAATTCGTGATTGTTTAAAGGCCGCTTCGGATAGACAGAAATCCTACACGAATTTGAAACGAAAGGAAATTGAGTTTCAAGTCAGTGATAAGATGTTTTTAAAAGTATCCCCGTGGAGGAAAGTCCTCAGATTTGGTAAGAAAGGAAAATTAAGTCGACGTTTTATTAGACCCTATGAGGTGACAGAAAGAATTGGACTGGTAGCTTGTCGACTAGCCTTTTCATCTGAGTTAAAGAAGATCCACGATGTTTTCCATGTGTCGATGTTACGCCGTTACCGTTCTGACCCTTCTCACGTTCTTTCGCCAATAGAGGTTGAGATTCAACCAAACATGACTTATGGCGAAGAGCCGGTTAAGATCTTAGCCCGAGAGGTCAAGCAATTGAGAAATAAAAGTATCGCACTCGTGAAAGTACTATGGCGTCGACATGAGGTTGAAGAGGCTACATGGGAGCCCAAGGAAATTATGAGAGACCAATACCCAAACCTTTTTAACGGTAAGATTTTCGGGGATGAATATCTCTAATGGGGAGAATTGTAATAGCCTGATTTTGGGCCTAGACGGAATAGTGGTTTTGGAACCACTAACCTGAGGTCGGAGAAATTATTTTAAAATAATTTTAAGTGTTATTGCATGTTTACATGAGTACATGAAAATTTTGGTGAAATAATTTTTGCGATTGCATGCTTAATTGCGAAAAAGGACTAAATCGCATAATGTACGAAACTTTTGTTCTACTAGATAAAGGTGTTAAATAGCTATGGAACATTAAATTAGAGGTCTTTATTAAGTAAATAGACCACAAATTTGTTAATACCTTGTAATAGCCCGATTTAGACTCTAATCGAAACTGTGGTTTCGGGACCACAAATTCAAGTCAGAATAAGTTTTAAAAATCATTTTCTGTGTTTATTTTGTGTGAATTTATATCTGTGAAATTTTCGTGATTTAATTTTGTCATTTAGGTATCCGATTAAATAAAACGACTTAATTGTGTAAATTGAAAACTTGATAGTTTAAAGCATAAGGGTCGAATTGTTAGTGGCTTTTTAAATTGGAGTATTTTTGTTGTAAATATCCCATTAGTCTATTGGTTGGATGGTAATAGACATGTGTTATATGATTTTTACATTATTTCATTAAGGTTAATTTAGTAAACTAATAATATAAACTAATATAATATAACATATATCACAAAATAAGCCATGTTTGTATTCATTATTTTTTACCGAAACTAGAAACAAAAGAAAAGAAAAAGAGAAACCGAGGGTTTAGCCATTTCTAAGCTCAATCAAGGTATGTGTCTAGCTCAATTTTTGATAATTTTTACGTTTTTGAGATCGTTGCTTCAAGTACTACAAAACCCATACTTGAATTTTTTATTTTGATGAATATTTTGAGTTGTGCCATTGTTGAGAGCTTGTGATTTTTTTTGTTTGATGATGAAATATGAAAGATATATTTTAGATTAACATGTTTTGTATTGGAGTTTTTGATGATTTTGAGTAATTAGGACTAAATTGCAAAAATAATAATTTGAGGGACTAAAATGTGAAATAAATGAAATATATGGACTTGTATGAACACTAGGAATATTCGGCCTAACATGGGTATTTTGAGATTTTGCATATTTTGTGTTTTGTGCAATAGGGACTAAATTGTAAAAATTGTAAATGTCAAGGGAAAAATGGTAATTTTCCCATTTATGTGTTTTTGGACTAAATTAAATGAAAATATGATTGAATGAGCTTAATTTCAATATGTTTAGATCAAGAACCAAAGAAATCGGATTTGGATTGAGGAAAAACGAAAGTTGTCGACTAGCTGACCTGTTCCGTTTTACATTGTCCGAGGTAAGTTTATAAACAAATAGACGTGCTAAATTGTAGTTAAATGTTAAATATATATGCTGGTATGAAATGTATGAAATTATACACGCTATGGCCGAATATGAATAAGTTTGGCTACTACATTTACGATTTCGTTTAGACCGAGTCACGACGTCCGAAAGCCCCGTATGAACCTTAGGAATAGTTAGGATACATATGTCATGACATAGGATTTCGATATGTGACTCTGATATATGTGTGTGAGTCAGACCCTGTCTGGGACAGTGGCATCAATATGTGATTACATGTAAGACCATGTCTGGGACGCCGGCATTGTACGATATATGTGTGATTATCCGAGTGTCCTACCCAATTCTAAATGGTTCATCGGGCAAAGGTAAATTGTGTACGGATGTGTAAAATGAGCTAAAACAACCAGGTATGAACTTAGCTTATTACTTAATTCAATCAAGTTAAGTAAGTTTCTTGATATTTATTACAAGTTATGTAAGATATAAGTGAAGAACGTGAGTAGATATGAAAAGTATGTTTGGCTATATATATAAGTATATATATATATGATGTTGAGTTTTGATTCATGAGTTTGTGTATATGAATGTAAGTATACTTGGTATAATGTCATTTTGAATTTGAAAGTTGAATGATATTATGCTAAATGTGATATATGAGCATTCGGCCAAGGTAACTTATTTGTGTAAAAGTATAAGTTATAAATAAATGAAACGATATGTTTGAGACCAAATTTAATAATAATAATGTTATAATTTGGTTTGTTTTAAATGCTTTGTTTATACTTTTTAATGCTTAATTTTCTATGACTTACTAAGCTAAGTTAGCTTACTTTGTGTATTTATGTTTACCTCTATTTTATAGATTTTGGATTCAAGTTACGAGCTCAGGGATCGTTAGCACAGTCTATCACACTATCGACCACCTTCGGTATTTTATAAACTGAATTTTTGAACCTATGGCATGTATAGGCTGGATTATATTTTGAGTTGTTGGATTTTGGTTTATGTATAAATCGAAGCCATGCAAAAATGGCTTGATTTCTATGCTTGAATTTGGTTATGTTTGATCATGGTTTAATTTCATTTTGGTTAAAATGCTACGTGCTATGAATGAATGGTATTGTGTGATGCTCGGTATAAAATGTGATTTGGTATGAAATAATTGTACATGGCTAATGATTACTACTATAAAAATAAAAAGCTTGGCATATATATGTACGGTTGATAAATGTGTTTGAATTATGGATTGTCTCTGTAATTATGTATTTGGTTAGGTGATAAAATACAAGTGATGGTTATGAATTTGTTGAGATTAGGTAATTATAATTATTAAATATGATGAATGGTTTGATATTTTATTTGGTTTAGTATGATAAAGAATGTTTATACTGTAAATGTTATGTAAGGAAGTTGTTAAGGATGTTTGGTTATATATATATATTGAAAATTTGATTAAATAACTAAAGGTATATAACAAATTAGTTGAGTTGTATATGTGAAACATTGGATGGATCTATGTTATAAGGAATTTGCTCATTTTGACTAGGTTAAAGTGCTTGTAAAATTGTTTATGTTAGTCAAGTGAATAATATAAATATATATATTGGTTTATGATGTATATGAAATTCGGTCATTTGGTATGTTTATTTGTAATTGTATAATATTATTATATAGCTGCAAAGTATAGTTTAATTTAAGCTAAAATGTGCATGTTGAAATGTATATATATTTATATACACATATATATAAATGTATTGATGTTACTCTAGAAGACCAAATGCAATATTTTAAAATCAATAGATTCGGTTTGTGATGATTAATATTAAATGTGACTTGAATTAATAAAGTTAACCTAATAATGAACACAAATATGTGCAAATAATTTATGAAAGAAATGCATAGATTTGTATGTGGTTATATGTGCATAACGCTTTGGTATGTAATGTTGCATAATTCATTCATATTGTTGAGTTGTTAATGCCGTGAATGTTATTGAATTATGGGTTATATTATATGGTTTATTTGATTTAATAAGTGCATGAATGAAGTACGAATTAAAATGCTTATTTTTATTAATTATTCAAATATTATTAAAATGATGATTTTATGATTTGAGTGATGTATGATTAAAGCAATAGTGGTATGATTTTGGAATATAGCTAGTGATAATTAAATATGATATATGATTTACATGAGATAGGTTATGATGTGATTCGTAAAGAATTTTAAAATTAATTGTATATGTTAACATTTGATTGATTTAAAAGTTTGAGCAAGTATATGCACAGGACATAAAAAAAAGTTGTATCTCGTCTAGTAATACCTCGTAACCCTATTCCGGCAACGGATACGGGTTAGGGGTGTTACATAGCTGATCGTAGGGACAAAGAAATCGTAAGGTCAAAGTTAGGTGAAATTGGGTGACTAAATTGACTAGATTTATAATGAAATAAAAAGAAAAAGATATCACCTTCCATCTTTCTCCTATCCAGCAAAAATAGGGGTTTTGGAGCTTCAAAATTTCAGCCACTCTTTACCCATACAAGTAAGTGATTTTGATGGCCTTTCTTGATAATTTTTGTACTTTTGGGACCCTTGTAGCATAATCTAGCTAATAAGGGTGCAAAATAGTTGAAAGTACAAGGTTTTTCCATGAGAGTGTTCATGTTGTTTGCTGAATTTTTATGGAAGAAAATGAATCTTAGTTGCAAAACAAACAACTTTTGTGAAGTAATTTTCATGAAAACCCTAACTAAGGACCATCTTGCATAAGTTATAAATTATGTGGTGAATGTGTGCAATAATGGGAATTGTGAGCTTCTTCTAGTATACAAAGAATTCGGCTAGAATTGCTTAGTGAGAAAATTCGATAAAAATTGATTTTCGAGCCTAAGGGTAAAATAGTAATTTTGGGAAAAGTCTAGGGGCAAAATGGTCATTTTTCCAAAATATGAATTGTGAAATGCATTGATTAAAATGATGATTAAATTAGTGAATTTTTATCAATTTAGATCAAGAAATACGAAATTTGGTCCTAGACCGGGGGAAGGCCAAGCAAGTAGACTAAATCCAAATAGTCTTTCACTTTTTGTACACCAAGGTAAGTTGTACGTAAGTAAGGCAACTTTATCATTATTATGTGTTGAATGATTAATTTTTTTGTACTATGGTTGAAATTGCTTATGAATAATGCATGATGAAATTCAATGTAGTAGAGTCCCGATTGAACTTAGGAATAGATTGGATATCTATGCTATGACATTTGGGTGATATGTGTGCCAGTGTAAGACCATGTTTGGGACATGGCATCGGCCATGATATGAGAGCCAGTGTAAGACCATGTTTGGAACATGGCATCAGTGATGTTGTGAGAGCCAGTGTAAGACCATGTCTGGGACATGGTATCGGCATTGATATGTGCGCCAGTGTAAAACCATGCCTGGGACACGGCATCAGCCACATTATGAGAACTAGTGTAAGACCATGTTTGGGACATGGCATTGGCATTGAGATGAGAGCTAGTGTAAGACCATGTTTGAGACATCGTCCTCGACCTGTGAGACAGTGTAAGACCATGTTTGGAACATGGCATCAGCAATTCACCCTCTTGTGTAAAGCTTGTCAGATATCCTTTAGTATTTTGAATGGTTTCACGAGTTATTTCAAAAGCTTATGACAATGATATGGAATGATATAATCATGTTGTGAGTGGTATAGGTTCTTATTCAAAACTCATGGGATATGAGTATAGTTATGTTGCCTTGATGGGAAGAATAACATGAGTAAGTTCTAGCTAAGATAATGGTCTTGGGACGATATTGAAATCTTTGGTTTATACTTGTGATATATATAAGCATGTAGTGATATTTACCCATGTTCACTCAAGAATGTTGTGTGGATTTATAATATGCATGGTTGATGAAGTTACTTATTTATATACAACTTACTAAGCTTTATGCTTACTCCCTCTCCTTTCTATTTTCTTATAGTGCCACCAAGCTAGTATCGGGGATCAAGGGATTTCAGAGGCATCGATCACACTATCACCTGAAACTTCGGTATAGCTAGTTTAATATTTTGATTTTGGCATGTATAGGGATTGGATCTTTTGTTTAGTGTTTTGTTAGTTTAGCCATAAGAGTTGGCTCATATGATGGATGTGATATTCATTTTGTATAGGCCATTAATGTTGGCTAATATTGATTATTATTAAATGCATTTGATGCAAATTTCTCATGGTTCTGATTTTTTTGGTTATATGTGTTATGCTTGGATTGGTTTTGGTTGATGTTGTGTAGGTTGTTGCAAGTAAGGATGGGAAAAAGCCTTGGTAAATAGCCTTATTTTTGTCCGCACGGGTAGATACACAAGCATGTGCCTAGACCGTGTGTGACACACGGTCTACCCCATGAGCGTGTAGCCCGGCCGTGTGTCCCCTGTACCTCAATTTTTCAAGTCAGTATGCATGGTAGTAAACACACATGCAGAGACACAGCCGTTTGTCTTAGCCGTGTGGAGGTCACAGCCTAACACACAGGCGTGTGCCTTGGCCGTGTGCCCTTAAGGGGTTGTTGACGTCAGAAACTGAATGTCAAGGTTTTTGCACATGGGCTGAGCCACGGGCGTGTCATGGCCATGTGGGAGACACAGGTCATGGACATGGGCGTGTGCCAAGTCGTGTGAAAGCCCCCGTAGGTTCGAATAGAAAAATAAATTCGTACAGGCTAGGGTCACAAGCATGTATCGATATGCTCAAGCCGTGTGAGTCACACGGGCCTTCAACATCGCCATGTTAAATAGGTACACGGGCATGTTGCCCTTCCACACGGGCGTGTGCCCCTGTCAGTTTGAAATTTTACAAAGTTTTCTAGATTGCACAGATTAGTCCCAAATCTATTCCAAAGTGTGTTTGTGGCCTCGTAGGCCCATAGTAGGGACATGAAGGTATTGTAAAATGTTTAATTTGGAGCAAAATTTCATATCTAGGAGATGTATGTTTGTATGTGTTTAAGTCTGGTAACACCTCGTATCCTATTCCGGCGTCGAACTCGGGTGAGGGGTGTTATAGTATCACAGTTTCTATAAAACATAAAGTTAGTAAAAATTAAAATCTGAATGAAATAGTTAGTTAAATATACAATAATTTACAAGAAGTTCAAATTAATTCAAATAATTTAAGTTTTACTGTCGGATTCATCCGACAGCATAATTAATTCACAAAAAGACAATTTTCTAGTTCTATCTGTGTTAGTCCATCGTTTGTCATGTCATTCCACCTTTGTTCTCTTATCCGTTTCATTAAACTTGTTTTTTTGTCCTGCATGGATTGAAGGAAGTATGTCCCTAGACTCGGGAGTGTTAGGAATAAATAATTCATTGCACTACTCACCCAACTTCTTCCTACCATCCTTGCCCAGTTGGTGACTGCACTTCAAATTTGTAGTCTCGCTAATGATTTTCATAGTTAATTGATTTTTTTTCTAAATCAATAATGGACCTTGAGGTGGCTGACAAAGGTCTTTTTAACAAGGTCGATATGTCTCAATATTCTTGAATATCTAGAACGTCAAAGTCTCCTGGGATGATAAAGCTGTGCACCTTGACTAACACATCTTCCAATACTCCTTTCAGATGCACTGAGGATTTTTCGGCCAAATGTAGTGTTATCTGTGTATTTTTTAGGTCCCCTAACCGGAGTTCTTCAAAGATGGATAGAGGCATTAAATTAATACTAGCGCCTAGGTCATACAGAGATCTATTAAAATGAATGCTCCCTATCTCTATAGGAATAGTAAAACTTCCAGGGTCTTTCAATTTTTGGGGAACTTATCTTGAGATAATAGCCCTATAGGATGCATTTATATTAACTTGTTCACCTACCTTAATCTTCCTACACCTAGACAAAATTTCCTTTAAAAACTTAACATACTTAGGAACTTTTTCAATTAATTCAGTTAAGGCAAGTTAACATTTAAAGTTTTGAACAAGTTTAGAAAACTTACAAACTCATCTTCATCTCGCTTTTGCTATTCTTCTAGTCTTGAAGGGAATGGTATTTTTGTAACGACAGAATCTTTAGGTGTCTTTATCTCTAGCTCAACTGCCAATACAACCTCTTCCTCCAAGCCAGGTTTATTATTAGCTTTTAGAGGTTTTCTTGAAGATCATCAATATTCTCCATCTTTACCTCTTGAGTTGGGTTTTTTGGGCTACTTAGTACTTTACCCTATCAAAGCGCTATTAATTCACGTGCTCTTTCCCTTCTTTGCAAGGATTATTATCGGTATTACTAAGAATACCTGTTCTAATTTGCCTTTTTATATCCCCCATCATGCTCATCAATTGGCTCATCTGATCTTCTAGTTTAGTCAATGTTCTCATTGAATTGGTGCATTCAGACTGCACCTGTTTCACATTCGTTCTCATTGACTGCATCTCCCCCTCGATTCTATCCAAACGTTGACCATATGCAGTATGGTCATTTGGGTTGGCCCTTTCCTGAGGTTTTTGTAAATAAGAAGGTTAATAGCTAGTGTTTCTAATTAGCTTAGAACTATTACCTCCTCCTTGGTTTCCTCCCCATCTCAAGCTCGGGTGATCCTTCAATGATTGTATCTATTCAATAAGGATGTTTACCCCTATTTTCGATGTAGCTCACGTCATCGGTAGGATTATTAATATAATGGAAGAGTGGTTTGTCTCCTCCATAAATAGACGATGCACTCTTCTTAGCCTCTATTCAATTGATTTTTTCCATCAGTTGTTGATATTTATCATCCTACACTTGGACAGCTTTCACCATAGATGTTCTTTGGCCATATGTATATCATTCAGTTGGCCACTGGAAAGAATTCGTAGCCATACTTTCTCTTAATTCGTATGCATCCTCGTACGTTCTGTTCATTAAGGTTCCTCATGCTGCTCCATCTAATCCTAACCTCGAAAGCACATTCAACCCATTGTAGAAAATTTGTAGACGTAACCACTTAGACAATTCATGTGTGGGCATTTCTAGATCAACATTTTAAAAAACTCCCAAGCTTCATGAAATCTTTCCCCTTGTAACTGTTTGAACATCGAAATTCCTTTCTTATCTGGACCGTCTTGCTAATAGGGAAGAAATTTTGTAGGAATTTCCCTTTAAGTTCATCCCATATCGTGATTGATCATGGGACTTACGAATCTAGCCAAGAAAAGGTGTTATCAATTAATGAAAAGGGGAACAACTGAAGACGAATAGCATCATTAGTGACCTTATTGTATTTGAAAGTAGCACAATATTGGAGGAATCATTTTAAATGCTGACTCAAATCCTCTGTCATTATTTCACGGAACTGCAAATTATTCTGGGTCATCTGGATTTTCGTGGGCTTTATCTCAAAATTATTGGCTATGATAGATGGCCTCGATATGTTCCCTTGAACCATATCCAAATTTGGTACTGCTTACTCTCTTAGAGTCTTACTGTTATGCACCATATTTATATTTGAGAGTAGTTACGGTGGTGGTGGTGGATCTTCTAGAATGTTATTGTTAGCTTCCTCAAACAGTGAATTTTCACGTGGTACATTACCTACAGTAGGAGGTCGATCTTGCATCTTTTGTTGCTATTGTTGTTGTTGTCGATAATTTCTCCAGATTATTCTCTCTAGATCTATGACTGACTCTATGGGTACTCCCCTACTACGAGTCATACACTAAACCCAAAAAGATAAGATTAGTATAAACAAGAAAATTAAATTCATAACTATAAACTAAAAATTTCCTAATTATTCTATTAATATGTGAAAATTAAAATTAATAAAGTGACATTGCCTCCCCGGCAACGGCGCCAGCAACTTGACCGCCTCTGGATGTACCAATGTCTAGAATAGAAATCCTGCACAAAAGATATGGAAAAATGGTATCTGCAAGTATACAGGTCAAGTTGTATTATAGTTACAACAAAGTAGGTGAGTACTCTGAGGATCTTACCCAAAGGAAGTGAGCACTAAATTCATTCTAACTTAAACATAAATATGTCTAATTAAGACTCTAGTCAGTTTATAGTATGAAGAATTAAATGAAGAAATTTTTTGATAAACAATACTAAGAATTAGCATGAACATAAAAGAAGATTAACTGAATAAAAAACAAGAAATCAAATAAGGAAATATATATCAAATCTGAGCATAAGTGATTAGCTTGCTTCATTAATCTTAATCAACTATCATCTCGGGTTCTCTTGTTCAATCAACCAATCAATACCCTAGTAGAATTTTCCGATGCATCCCTTGAAATACTGAGTTGTCAAGAACTAATTATCTTCCGATCTCACAGTCTAGACCTGTTCAGGGTTAAGGTGTTCACAGATAGGCCATACCAATTTTGGGTTAATTTCCACTTTGATGACTTCCTAGAGTTGTCAGGCCTAGGGTTTAGGTTATTCCTTTCTTAAATAATTGATCCGTTAAGAAATCCCTACAAAATAGTTAATTACTCATATCTCCACTCACTAATCCCCTATAGAGGATTAATTCCTCATGGATCTATTAAACAATATGAACTTGAATAAAGGAATGAACATAAAGAATGATTTCAAGAATAGAGTTTAGAAGAAGTCTGATTGTATTAAATTAAAATACAGAATCCTTATAGAGTTTGAGAATAGTTTCAGAATCTGGTTTCTTCTCAAAAGTAAAACAACAAGAATGGAAATAAAGTCTAAACCTAAAAGAAAGGAAAAACTAAAGACTAAAACTAAAGAGAAAATTATACAATATAAAGAGGTGTCCATAACATGTGTTAGCTAAGCCTATTTATAGAATAAGAATGGTCGTCATCCTTAACTCTAGGTCAACTGACATTCCTGTACTTAAAGTTCGATTGTGAGGACCAAAATGCCCCTGGCTCGTATAAATTTCCTATACAGAGGAAATGTCATGACACATCAAGTCTTGTGTCACAGTATCAAAGATAATTGCTCAGCTCTAGAGTGTTTTCAAGAGTATGTCACGACATTTTCAGGATGTGTCACAACATTGAATGCAGTCTTAGGCTTCTTCAGTTTTGATCCCTATGTTGCAACATCTAATGTTTCATGTTGCAACCTCACAACCAGTATTGAGTTAATACACCTTCTAATGGACTCCTGCACACATGCAAAGTGTATTAGCTCACCCTTTGGCCTTATTCGGCTTCTTAGGTTAATAAAGACTAAAATAACACATTTTATTACACTTGACTAAACTTGCTAAAATATAATTAAAACATAACTAAAATGCTTATGTTCAAGCTACTAAAGTGCGAAAATTAGTTTAATCTACTACACCAAATTATGACAGATCAACAGCTAATTACCCTGAAAGTCTACACTACAATCGTGAGCTTTGATGAAGAGGTGGACACCCGAGCTTGTCTAACGCTCATTCTAGGGAAGCCCGGTAAGATCTTATCCTTCTTTCGAGCACACATTGAGGATAATGTGTAGTATAAGTGTGGGGGATGTACATAGTTTTATGTGTTTTGTTTTATCTTGTTTTTTTATGTTGTTTTGTGTGTTTATTTTCATTTTACGCTATTTTGAAAAAAAATCCAAAAAATGTTTTTCATTTCTTTTCTTTCTTTTTTGTGTTTGCATGTTGCTTGGACTATAATTAGGCAATAAGTCATTTGTTGTAACTATCAAATAAATTTTGAATGATACTAGATAACTTGATGTTCTTAATTGTAAACTAATTAGTTCAATTAGTTAATTTTTATAATAAAGTAGAGGCAATAACCTTAAATGAAAATATATAAAGTGTATTATAGGATTACTAAAGTATGTGGATCATTGTAGATAAATAATTTGAATTGTTAATTGTTCATTTGAAAATTTTAGCTCAAGAGTTTTGTAAAATTATTTCAAAAATGAATAAATAGCCCAGTGGTTAAAAGGAAATAAGGAAACAAGGTAATTAGATCAATGTCTTAAGTTTGAATCCCTTCCCTTACAAAATAGCTACAATTTTTCCTTCTCCCTATTTTTGTGCCACCCCTACCTAGTAAACCTAGGTATAAAATCAATTTTATTTTTTTTCACCTTTTAATCATTATTTTTTTCACCCTAGCCACCTCCCCCCCTCTCTCACCTCTTTTCCCTTCAACGTTTCTCTTCATTTCCCTTTTTCTTTCTTTTGCAATGGGTTCTCACACATTTCCTTCTTCTTCTTTCTTCCATTTTTCAATATTTTCTATCCTTCAACTTGCAAAATTTAACACCCAAAAACAATCTCCATTGCTGCCAAAGGAACTCCATTGTCGTCCCTTCCTTCTAGTAAGTGTAAGTGTCTTTTTTTCTTTCGTTTCCTTGACGAATCTTTCAAGAAAATACCCAATTTTCTAGATCTGGAATTGGGGTGAGTTTTAATGATTGTATGGGTAATTTTTGAGCCTTTAAAAGTGATTTTATTAGGCTCTCAAATCAGCCTGATTTGCCACCATAGGTGGTGGTACGCCACTCCTAGAAGCACCAAAAAAGGGCTATTGATTTTGTAAATTTTATTATCGTTTTCCAAAAAACTTTTCATCTCGTAAACCCCTTTCTAATTAGCCTTTAATCATACATGAATTATGGAATTCGATCTTGATCGTTCAACATCTTAGATCTGACAATTTGGGAAGCGTAAATGCGATTGGCTGTGGGTTAAAGCGTAGTTTCTCCTTAATTGAGACGAAATTTTTAATTAATAATGATTTAATAGCTAGTGATTTTTCATTATTTAATTATGTTAGGTGCCGACTTAAATGCCCTAAATGAATAATGAAGCCTTTAGACACTCGTAGTACGTTTCGCGTCAAATCAGTGTAAGTAACTTAGTCGCTTTGGATCCAGACTATTTATGGAAATGTCAATTCAATTAAATTCTTATGGGTATGTTCTAAGTTTGGTTTTGGTGGTTTCCTAACACAATTAATTCCTATTTATTTTAATTTAGATCCGATTTAAGGTTTTAAGGAGAAATTATGTGCTTCGTAAGTAGTGCCGCAATAGTACGAAAATACGATGTGCATCCTAACTTGTTAACTTGAATGTTTCAATAATATTTTGAGTGTTATAAAAGTTGATTAAGCTTGTTATTCAGGCTTAACTAAATGGCTAAATAGATTATTTTAAAGTGGCCGAATCAAGTACGTTACGAGCTCTAACCAAATGTCATGTTTGCAAAGTTGCATGATTGACTGCATGGTTGATTGATTGGTACTCATATGAATGGTTTGTTAATGTAATGTATGATTGGTTGTATGTATAGCATGTATTAACTTGGAAATAAATATTGAATGCATGGAATCTTTGTTGGGTGAAATGTCTTGAAAATTACTTAATGAAAATTTGTTATACATGCATTGGAAAATTTCCAAAAGTGATAATGAATGATGGTATGATAGAATTTCACCATGTTGATGGTGAAATTGAACGCTTGATAAGTGAACATTATAATGAGGGCATGTAAATTATGCTACTAAATGAAACTGCATGAAACATGCATTTGATTGAAATTTATATGACACATCGCATGTGCATGGGTTAGGAAATTCTTGTTGACGGAGGAGTACCATGGTGTAATGGTGGCATATTAAGTCTGTATATATCTTGTTAGTGCACTGCACCGAGAGTAATAAGGAGAATAGAAATTATATTGCATTTTATGTTAAATGGCAGCATGTCTACATTAAATTATATGGTGGTTCAACTATATCAAGCTTTGCTCGCAATGTTTGGAGTTTTAGTAAATGAGTTCTAGGGAACTCGTGGTCTGTAGCAGATGGTTGAGGTAAGAATTCATTTTCCATTATGATATGTCCATGACATTTTTGAATGATTTTACTTATGGTATGTATCTGTTGCAAATGTAATAGTGGTGAATGATATTAGCATGTATGATTGAATGTTCTCATTAATTTGACCCACGCTGAGCTAGTTAGCTCACCCCATAGTTTCAACCATCTCAAGTATTGCTCGACACTAGCACTGGACATGGCATGCAGACATACAACAGACTTTGGACATTTTTATTATTCTGTTTGGGTTTTAATTAAATTTGTTTGATTTTTGGACTGTAAAGTTATTTGAACTGTGGTTCGGTTTTTCTTACTGCATTGGGATTTTCATGCATGCATACTTAACATATAGATTTGGTTTTTATAGAATTATTTGAAATTGGAAAAAGCTTGATATCGGGATTAAACAATTGATTTCTTAATATCAATTTTTTTTGCAATGACAAAAGATTACAAAATTCTCAATAAGGAACGTTGAATTAACTGTTTTCCTATAACAGCTCATTTCTCTGTAGTGTTAGAACAGTAGTTTCGGGGCCACAAATTCGATATGTGAGTCCGTAAATATTTACT
Source organism: Gossypium hirsutum (assembly GCF_007990345.1). Lineage (NCBI taxonomy): Eukaryota > Viridiplantae > Streptophyta > Magnoliopsida > Malvales > Malvaceae > Gossypium > Gossypium hirsutum. The sequence continues at coordinate 24,539,104 of NC_053429.1, forward strand.
ATTTAATATTTATGAGTCAAATATAGTGTAATAATAAAATTTTATTTAATGATTTATGTTAACTGAATGAATAATTAGGTACAAGTGGTATGACCCTAAAGTTAAATCGTTTTAGAAAATAAGATATCGAGATCTCATTTCTATAAGCCGAGCCATAAATTTTTTATTAAATATTTAAAGAGTGTTATTATGTTCGTGTTACAATTTGGTTAAGAAATTTTAATGTTTAGATAGTTAATTAAGCGAAAAAAGACTAAATCGTAATAGTTGAAAAAGTCAATTGCTATTAGTTTAAAGGTGTTAATTTATTAAAGAAACATGATTGGATGGCTTTAATTGGTAACTTACCCATTCTTAAGATAGTGGGGCAGTTGGAGATTAAATTATTTTTATTTTTATTTTTATAAGTTTTTTATTATTAAAATAAAATAATAAAGTTAAAGTATGAAACATGAACCCATCTTCTTAATTTTCTTCGTTTCTTCAACTGAAATGCCATTCTTAAAGTGCTTGGAGCTTTGGTCTTTTGCTTCCTTGCATGTGTCTGCTCTCAAGGTCCATTTTTAGCAATTTTTACGTTTTCGAAATCATTGTAGCTTAATCTAGCTAACCCAAGGGTCAATTTCTTAAATTGTTAAATGTTTAGAATTTTTACCATGGATGAATTTGTGATGTTTTTGGAATTTTTTGATGGATTATTAAGCTTGGTTGTTACATATAAGTATTTTGTTAAGTAATTTTTGAAGATTTTCAAATTTAGGGACTTAATTATGAGAATAAAATTCAAGAAAAATAATGTAAATTGTGGATAGATATGGGCTGTTATAAGATTGGGTAAAATCGGCTAGCATGATTTCTGGTTAAAAATGGTGAAATTACAAGTTTTGGGTTTAGGGATTAAATTGCATAAATGTTAAAGTAGTAAAGGTAATTTGTAAACTCACCTTAAAATGAATTATAGGCTTGAATTAATTATGTTAAGTTATTTTAATGGTTTAATTGAATAAAAATTATAATTTAGATTAAGAAACGAGCCAAACAGATCAAAATTGAGGAAAAACTAAGTGTTGGATTAGTCGTCGGCTTTATTTTACAACTGTATTTATCGAGGTAAGTTTGTATGAATTGTAATCATCTTAATTTTGTTTAAATTAAATGTTTACTATGTTGTTTTAATGTAAATGAATCAATATACAAATGTATCAATGCTATGATGAATTGACAGATAACAAGTCCCGGTTGAACCTTAAGAATTCTTAAGATACAAATGACATGTCATTAGGGATTCCACGTTTTAGGTGTTGGTCTTAAATGTCCTACTGATGACTGAGGTCCTACATTTTTTGTGGGTTCTCCACAAATCGTGTAAGCAACATCGTGTAGCTTACATTCTGACCTACATCTCTTGTGAACACGCCCATTTCATAGCTCGTGTGAGCATTGATGTAAAGGAAAGGTTATAGTTATAAGGCACACTATGTGTGAACTTTCCCAAGCATCTGATGTAATTTTAGATAGTTCAACAGGTAAGAAAAGGAAATGATGTAACACCCTTACCCTTATCTGACGCCGGGACAAGGTATGAGGCATTACCAAACTTGTACTCATACACTCATGCAAAAAGTCGGGCTATAAAATTTTTCTTTAAAACAACTTCATTCATACATACACAAGTTGTCCCTAATATAGGCCTACGACGCCCAAAACAGCCATCGGGAAAGGATTAGGACTAAATTGGGAACTTTTAGAAAATTTGGGAAATTTTCCCTAATACAGAGCCACACGCCCGTGTGAGACAAGGGACACAGCCGTGTGCTCTCTACACGCCCGTGTCCTCCAGCTGTGTAACTCTTTGACTATGATGTCAGCACCAATTTAAGGTCACAGGGCCGCATCACACGTCCATGTGGCCAGACCGTGTGATCAATTAAATTAAATGAATTTTTCATAAAAAGGTGTAGACTTCACACGGCCAGAGTACACACCCATGTGGGTAGGCCATGTCCCTCACACGGCCAAGACACACGCCCTTGTCTTAGCCCATGTGTTTACTACTAGGCATACTAACTTGCAAAAATAGGGTGCAGGGGACACACGGCCATTCCACACACCTGTGGGATAGACTGTGTGTCACACACGTCCTAGACACATGCCCATATGTCTACCCATGTGGACAATTTTGTAGGCTATTTTCCAAGCCAATTGCCACCCTTAATCACTCATGTACTTAAGCATATTTCATAGCATGCAACATGACATACTTAGACACTCAATATTCAACACCATAGCACTTTCACATCTTTATAATATCATCCTATTGCAGATTCCCTTAATCATACCATTTGAGAGCATTTTATACAAACTTCATGCAAATCAACATAATTATCAAATTTCAAGTTGCATATTTATAACTATTGTCATCTTAGACTATTAAACCATTCTTTATCTCCTAGTATTTAATCCAAACATCTTTATACATCCACCAAGCAATCATATTCCACATCATCAAGAAATATCCATCACACAACCACATAAAACATCTTCAAGGCATCAACACATGCACGCATGAACAATTAGATATTACAACCTAAGAATCAATCATGAGCCATATCACATGGCTATTACAAAATAAATCATCAACATCATAGGCCTTCACAATTTGGCCAAATAGCATGACACATACCACAAAATGACCAAGTCCCTTATACATGCCATACTCAAAATAATAAATTCACTATACCCAATGCTCTGTTGATAGTGTGATTGAATGCTCCGACAACTTCTGATCCCCAAGCTAGCTTGGCGGAATTACAAAGGATGGAAAAAAGAGGGGAGTAAGCATTTAAGCTTAGTAAGTCCACATACAAATAATATGCAATATTAGTAAACCATAATCATGCAAGACATAATAGCATAACTGTAACACCCCGTACCCGAGACCGTTGCCGGAGTCGGACACGAGGGGTTCACAGACTAAATTCGCTTACTATCGCAGTCCATTTTAAATTTTTCCAGACAGCTGGCTAACTGTGTCACTGTCACCTTAAAAATCATATCTTGAGTTTCACAACTCGAAAATCAGTTTCGTAATTTTTCCCTGAAACTAGACTCATATGTCCATCTACATAAGTTTTTCTAGAATTTTTGGTCAGGCCAATTAATACAGTTTATTAGTTAAATTCTACCCTGTTACTGGGTGCGACTACACTGACCTTCATGCATTACGATTTGGATATCTCCCTGTACAGGGATTCAATACTGATGCCGTTTGTTTCTATAGAAACTAGACTCAGAGAGGAATCTATACATATATGGCATGACTTCTAATTATCTCTGGTTAATTTATAATGAATTTCTAAAGTCGGAACAGGGAATCCAGAAACCGTTCTGGCCCTGTCTCACGAGAACCTGAATATCTCTTAACATACTGTCCATATGACCATTTCGTTACTTTCCTATGAAAGTAGATTCATCAAGGTTCATTTACATAATTTATCCACTATTTAATTCCATTCCTACTATTTTTAGTGATTTTTCACATCCACATCACTGCTGCTGCCAGCATCTGTTTTTAAGGTAAACTTTACCTATTTCATGACCCTCCATGGATCAACTAGAGTTTGTCATACATATACCAAAAATGATCATGAATAACCATTCCCATGGCTAACCGTTACCGACATTTCCATACCTCTCGACGGACAACATACAAAACGATTATAATGTTATGATCAAAGTATATTTAAGCCGTTTTCGCATGGCTATCCAAATTTACACAAAACCAAAGGGTCAATGACCAACAACAAAACGGGTAGTCCTATACATGCCATTTCAAAGTTCAACCAAAATTGTACCAAAAGGGGGCTTTGATAGTGTGGGCGACTTCGACTTCAATAATCCCGAGTCCGATAGCTGACGAACCAAAATCTATAAAACAGAGATTCAAAGAACGGAGTAAGCATTTAATGCTTAGTAAGTTTTAAGCAAGACAAAGTGTTCTCAATCACTATTATTGGTCATTCATTTCAACTGTTCGATGAAGTTAATCTAGAGCTTCATCTCGATCTATAATATCATTAAACGCAACACTTGGCTGCCACATATATACTTTCGAATAATAATGACCTAGATGGTCAAATATTTCCAAAGCACATTCTCACATTTGGAGTTATAATATTAATCACATTTACCTACCTCTTTGATACTGAAAATTCACCTCGAAATCACTCCACCGATGAGTAAGTAATACGTACCTGAACATCTTGAATACATAATACTTATTTGATGGTAACTTAATGCAGATACTCAATATCAAAGTCTTACTTGAATCCTAGCATTTAGCCGTCGGGTCTTTAAAGCTCGGATATAGTACGAGCACGAAGCCTACGGACATTAATCAGGATAATACTCTCGCATAAAGCCTGCGGGGTTTTAACCCGGATATAGTACTGACACAATTGCCCTTCGGGACTTATCACATTTATACACTTTCACATCCATCACGTTGGCCACTCGGCCCTGTCACATATATACACTTTCACATTCATCACATCGGCCATTAGGCCTCATCACATATATACACTTTCACATTCATCACATCAGCCATTAGGCCTTATCACATATATATACACTTTCACATTCATCACATCGGCCATTAGGCCTTATCACATATATATACACTTTCACATTCATCACATTGGCCATTCGGCCTTATCACATATATACACTTTCACATTCATCACATCGGCCATTAGGCCTTATCACATATATATACATTCACATCACAATTATCCAAATATACTTCACATATCACATATACTATCATGTATACACTTTGTCTTGGCCGAATCTACATTAATCATTTCCCAATGAATAATTCAATTTCACGCCATACTATCATTTCATATTCGAATACTCATAAACTTACAATTTCACAAATTTTAATATCAAAGATCCATCTAACACTCATGTATCGTTTTACAATATCACGATTTAGAATTCACGTATGGGTTTAATCAATAGCTTATGAGTAACTAAAACAAGTTTCATCCATGTTCACAACAAAATCACATATTCACTACGAGCTGTTTTCCTGAGCAGTAGTCACTAAATTATTTATAACTGGAGCTACAAAACTCCAAATCACTTGCCGTTAATTTTCCATGAATGTAGACTCGTATATCTTACATCCATAAAATTTTCAGAATTTTAGGTTTGGCCAATCAATACCAGATTTTTCTTAAATTTTCCCCTGTTTCACTGTTTGACTAATCTGACCACTCTTCACTACGAATCAAATTTCTCATTTTACAGAATTCAAAATGTGTTGTATTTGATTTCATTTGAAGCTAGACTCATTAAGGAGTCTAAGGATATAAATTTTATCTTATAACCATTTTTGTACAATTTATAATGATTTTCTAAAAACAGAACAGGGGATTTCGGAGTCATTCTGACACTGTCTCACACAACTTTAAATATCTCTTTATAGGAAATTTGTTTGCTCACAAGGTCTCTTTTATAAGAAACTAGACTAATTAAGCCTTGATTACATATTTTATTCAGCCTGTAATTCCACACCAACAATTTATAGTGATTTTCTAAAATCACGTTACTGCTGCTGTCCAAAGCAAATTATTACAATTTGCTCTTAACTTTCCAAGTCCAAACACATATGAACTTACCATTTGAGTTTAAGACATATCATGGCCACATCATATCTTATTAAATCAACTCATTATGTCCTATTATGATTGAATTTACTCAACGTTTAATCACTTAAAACTTACCTCGGAAGCGGTTGACGACTAGATATCCACGGCTATTCGTCTACTTTCTCTTTTCCCTTATCCGACTTTGATCCTCTTTGCTCTTGGGCTTAATTTAACAAATAAATTGATTTAATCATTTGAGCATCGAAAAGAGGAACTCAAGATACTTAGCCCATATATATATACATTAGACATTAAAGTCACATACATATGAAATCATGAATCAACTCAACATATTAACCCACACTTCCTTTTAGCCGATTGTCTAAGCCAAGATAAAAGCATCAATATGCTTGCCTCTAACCGAATACATGCAACACCAATCTTCTTCCTATGGCCGAATATGCATGTCTATGTTGAGGCCGATTATATGCTTAATACTTCCTACAAGTATGGTTACTTGTATTGATTATATATCATCTTGTTTCAAGTTCAAAACTCGGCTAATACGCATATATACACTAGTAATCAAATACTAACATTTTGCACTTCACTTTACTACCATTTCACATCTATTTTCTACCATGGCCGAATGCATCAAGACACCATACCATTCAATTTTGGTCATGGGTTACACAAAGAACTTAATGTCTAACTCAAAAATGCCAAAAAGAAAATCCAAGAGTCATCAATCACCATCACATGTATCATTACAAAGCTTTACACTTAGCATGCAAATGACATCAACACAAATCCACCTTAGCCGAAACTTAACTCATCTTCATGCCTCATCACCACAACATCAAACATCAACCAAGAAGACAACACCCATGGCCGAATATCATCTCCATCTCATAGCAAAGATTTAAACCATGGGCTAGGTAGAACTCAAACTAACAACTAAAAACATGCATGAATCTCAAGGACAACATCAAACATACCTTAGTCTAGCAAACCACCATAGCCGATTTTCTCAAGCTCTTCCCCTTCCTTTCTTTCCTCTATTCGGCCAAAGATGTTCAAGAATGAACACTTTTCTTTTTCTTCCTTCAATTCACGGCAATGGGGGGGGGAAACATGGATGAGACAATTTTTTTTCATCATCATTTACCTTTCCATTATTATTTTATTACCCATACTCCTTATTTTATTTTATTGTTTCCTCCCATGATGCACCAACACAACATGTCTATGACATGTTTTGCCCATCACCCTTTGTCCATCCTAATGTCATGGCCGGCCACTACTAGATGGGGGGAAAAATTGACATGCAAGTCCCCCCTTTTTCAACATGCACTAATAGGTCCTTATGTTTTGATCTATCACATTTCAAAAATGTCACACATAAGTCCTATTGACTAAATTCACATGCAATTTACTAAATCAAAGCTTAAAATTTTCACACATTTATTTTAGACAATAAATATCATATTCAAATAATTTGGTGACTCGGTTTAGCGGTCCCGAAACCGCTTTCCGACTAGGGTCACTTTAGGGCTGTCACAACTCTCCCCCACTTAAGAAATTTTCGTCCCCGAAAATTTCTACCGATGCATAGTTTAGGATAACGTCCTCTTATTGAATTATATCCACAAAGACATTAGCTCATCGATAGCAATTGTAATTCATTATTGATTTCGCATCGATCTATAAAATCATTTTCTTATCTTAAAAAAAATACATAAACATTTCTACAAGTATGCGCATATATCTCATTTTCTTGATTTCATAAGCAATAATCACTTAATTTAATTCACAATTGCATTTCAAACACATATTAAGTACATATTAACATGTATAATTCACATCATCAACCCACATATTTGTAACCCACATTTTCATTCATGTATAAGCTGTAACCTGACCGAAAGTACACATATACTCAAACATCCCAATAAATATCCTTTATAACTCCATCATATCTCACTATTCAACTTAACCTATTTCCAACAGAAAATCAACTTCCACATACCTGAACATTGAATTCATTTAGCACATTTAATCACTGTTAACGATACCCGTTGAATCATTCGAAATCATTACGGATACTCATTAAGCACATATAGCTCTTACAATGCCATATCCTAGATATGGTCTTACATATGCTCACATATCGAGCCGATGCCATGTCCCAGACATGGTCTTACACACTATCTCAAATCAATGCCTTCGTCCCAGACGAGGTCTTACATGAATTCCACTTCACACACTTAGTGCCCACTGACCGATCTCGCACTCATAGTGCTCGATTAAAGGAATTCGCACACACACAGTGCCTCTAATCATTCACACACATAGTGCTCTTATTCATTCGTTATTACACATTGAAATGACTTAACCAAGTCTATAAACATCATGTATGAACACTTTTAATCATATCATCTCATTTAAATTTGAATTCGTATAGTAATGAATACTTAAACTTTGCTCAAATTACCGGCACGAAGCCTACTAGGCACGATGGCCCGAATACACGTCACCAGCATGATTGCTCTTCGGGACCTAGCCCGGATATAACACCAGCACGAATGCTCTTCGAGGTTTAGCACGGATATATTACTAGCACGAATGCTCTTCGGAACTTAGCCCGGATACATCACTAGCATGAATGCTCTTCGGGACTTAGTCCAGATACATCACTAGCACGAATGCTCTTCGAGACTTAGCCCGGATACATCACTAGCATGAATGCTCTTCGGGACTTAGCCCGGGTACATCACTAGCACGAATGCTCTTCGGGACTTAGCCCGGATACATCACTAGCATGAATGCTCTTCGGGACTTAGCCCGGGTACATCACTAGCACGAATGCTCTTCGGGACTTAGCCCGGATACATCACTAGCATGAATGCTCTTCGGGACTTAGCCCGGATCATCGTCGAGACCTTTAGCTCGGATGAAATCTCCACACAAGGCCAGCGAATTTTAATCCGGACATAATCTCTTCATATAGTCAGCGGGTCTTTAAACTCGGATTCACATCACTGAGTCTCATACATATTTATTCACATGTTATCATGTTTCACATGGCACAAATCACATTTATAATTTAATCAATTCATTCACATGTAAACATATAACATGATTCTTGACTTTAAGTCGTAAATATCATTCAAATCTAATACATGTATGCTTCTTTTACTACACTTTCAACTCAATAAGCAATCACACAAAAGCATATATCCCCAATCTCTTCCTTTGTTCATTTCTCTAATAACCTTATTATGATAAGGACAATGGGACATCATTCATCTATCATACATGTATATCATGGCATTTTAAGTTAAATACCAAATTCAATTACTCAAAACTTACTTATGTTATACCCTTCTCAATATTGACACGTCATAAGCATGTCTCAGTCCTCTCAATACCATCTTCTACAGCTCGATCGGGATCAGAATTCATTACAATAAATAAACACATTTTCAATTGTTAGAAATCACCACACTATCAAATAATCACATAATGGCATGTATAGCTAGACCCAAACGTGTTACGGTAGTCCTAGAATCGACTAAACCATAGCTCTGATACCAATAAAATTGTAACACCCCGTACCCGAGACTGTTTCCGGAGTCGGACACGAGGGGTTCACAGACTAAATTCGCTTACTATCGCAGTCCATTTTAAATTTTTCCAGACAGCTGGCTAACTGTGTCGCTGTCACCTTAAAAATCATATCTTGAGTGTCACAACTCGAAAATCAGTTTCGTAATTTTTCCCTGAAACTAGACTCATATGTCCATCTACATAAATTTTTCTAGAATTTTTGGTCAGGTCAATTAGTACAGTTTATTAGTTAAATTCTCCCCTGTTACTGGGTACGACTACACTGACCTTCATGCATTACGATTTGGATATCTCCCTGTACAGGGCTTCAATACTGATTCCGTTTGTTTCTATAGAAACTAGACTCAGAGAGGAATCTATACATATATGGCATGACTCCTAATTATCTCTGGTTAATTTATAATGAATTTCCAAAGTCGGAACAGGGAATCCAGAAACCGTTCTGGCCCTGTCTCACGAGAACCTGAATATCTCTTAACATACTGTCCATATGACCGTTTCGTTACTTTCCTATGAAAGTAGATTCATCAAGGTTCGTTTACACAATTTATACACTATTTAATTCCATTCCTACTATTTTTAGTGATTTTTCACATCCACATCACTGCTGCTGCCAGCATCTGTTTTTAAGGTAAACTTTACCTATTTCATGATCCTCCATGGATCAACTAGAGTTTGTCATACATATACCAAAAATGATCATGAATAACCATTCCCATGGCTAACCGTTACCGACATTTCCATACCTCTCGACGGACAACATACAAAACGATTATAATGTTATGATCAAAGTATATTTAAGCCATTTTCGCATGGCTATCCAAATTTACACAAAACCAAAGGGTCAATGACCAACAACAAAACGAGTAGTCCTATACATGCCATTTCAAAGTTCAACCAAAATTGTACCAAAAGGGGGCTTTGATAGTGTGGGCGACTTCGACTTCAATAATCCCGAGTCCGATAGCTGACGAACCAAAATCTATAAAACAGAGATTCAAAGAACGGAGTAAGCATTTAATGCTTAGTAAGTTTTAAGCAAGACAAAGTGTTCTCAATCACTATTATTGGTCATTCATTTCAACTGTTCGATGAAGTTAATCTAGAGCTTCATCTCGATCTATAATATCATTAAACGCAACACTTGGCTGCCACATATATACTTTCGAATAATAATGACCTAGATGGTCAAATATTTCCAAAGCACATTCTCACATTTGGAGTTATAATATTAATCACATTTACCTACCTCTTTGATACTAATAATTCACCTCGAAATCACTCCACCGATGAGTAAGTAATACGTACCTGAACATCTTGAATACATAATACTTATTTGATGGTAACTTAATGCAGATACTCAATATCAAAGTCTTACTTGAATCCTAGCATTTAGCCGTCGGGTCTTTAAAGCTCGGATATAGTACGAGCACGAAGCCTACGGACATTAATCAGGATAATACTCTCGCATAAAGCCTGCGGGGTTTTAACCCGGATATAGTACTGACACAATTGCCCTTCGGGACTTATCACATTTATACACTTTCACATCCATCACGTTGTCCACTCGGCCCTGTCACATATATACACTTTAACATTCATCACATCGGCCATTAGGCCTCATCACATATATACACTTTCACATTCATCACATCAGCCATTAGGCCTTATCACATATATATACACTTTCACATTCATCACATCGGCCATTAGGCCTTATCACATATATATACACTTTCACATTCATCACATTGGCCATTCGGCATTATCACATATATACACTTTCACATTCATCACATCGGCCATTAGGCCTTATCACATATATATACATTCACATCACAATTATCCAAATATACTTCACATATCACATATACTATCATGTATACACTTTGTCTTGGCCGAATCTACATTAATCATTTCCCAATGAATAATTCAATTTCACGCCATACTATCATTTCATATTCGAATACTCATAAACTTACAATTTCACAAATTTTAATATCAAAGATCCATCTAACACTCATGTATCGTTTTAAAATATCACGATTTAGAATTCACGTATGGGTTTAATCAATAGCTTATGAGTAACTAAAACAAGTTTCATCCATGTTTACAACAAAATCACATATTCACTACGAGCTGTTTTCCTAAGCAGTAGTCACTAAATTATTTATAACTGGAGCTACAAAACTCCAAATCACTTGCCGTTAATTTTCCATGAACATAGACTCGTATATCTTCCATCCATAAAATTTTCAGAATTTTAGGTTTGGCCAATCAATATCAGATTTTTCTTAAAGTTTCCCCTGTTTCACTGTTTGACTAATCTGACCACTCTTCACTACGAATCAAATTTCTCATTTTACAGAATTCAAAATGTGTTGTATTTGATTTCATTTGAAGCTAGACTCATTAAGGAGTCTAAGCATATAAATTTTATCTTATAACCATTTTTGTACAATTTATAATGATTTTCTAAAACAGAACAGGGGATTTCGGAGTCATTCTGACACCGTCTCACACAACTTTAAATATCTCTTTATAGGAAATTTGTTTGCTCACAAGGTCTCTTTTATAAGAAACTAGACTAATTAAGCCTTGATTACATATTTTATTCAGCCTATAATTCCACACCAACAATTTATAGTGATTTTCTAAAATCACGTTACTGCTGCTGTCCAAAGCAAATTATTACAATTTGCTCTTAACTTTCCAAGTCCAAACACATATGAACTTACCATTTGAGTTTAAGACATATCATGGCCACATCATATCTTATTAAATCAACTCATTATGTCCTATTATGATTGAATTTACTCAACGTTTAATCACTTAAAACTTACCTCGGAAGCGGTTGACGACTAGATATCCACGGCTATTCTTCTACTTTCTCTTTTCCCTTATCCGACTTTGATCCTCTTTGCTCTTGGGCTTAATTTAACAAATAAATTGATTTAATCATTTGAGCATCGAAAAGAGGAACTCAAGATACTTAGCCCATATATATATACATTAGACATTAAAGTCACATACATATGAAATCATGAATCAACTCAACATATTAACCCACACTTCCTTTTAGCCGATTGTCTAAGCCAAGATAAAAGCATCAATATGCTTGCCTCTAACCGAATACATGCAACACCAATCTTCTTCCTATGGCCGAATATGCATGTCTATGTTGAGGCCGATTATATGCTTAATACTTCCTACAAGTATGGTTACTTGTATTGATTATATATCATCTTGTTTCAAGTTCAAAACTCGGCTAATACGCATATATACACTAGTAATCAAATACTAACATTTTGCACTTCACCTTACTACCATTTCACATCTATTTTCTACCATGGCCGAATGCATCAAGACACCATACCATTCAATTTTGGTCATGGGTTACACAAAGAACTTAATGTCTAACTCAAAAATGCCAAAAAGAAAATCCAAGAGTCATCAATCACCATCACATGTATCATTACAAAGCTTTACACTTAGCATGCAAATGACATCAACACAAATCCACCTTAGCCGAAACTTAACTCATCTTCATGCCTCATCACCACAACATCAAACATCAACCAAGAAGACAACACCCATGGCCGAATATCATCTCCATCTCATAGAAAAGATTTAAACCATGGGCTAGGTAGAACTCAAACTAACAACTAAAAACATGCATGAATCTCAAGGACAACATCAAACATACCTTAGTCTAGCAAACCACCATAGCCGATTTTCTCAAGCTCTTCCCCTTCCTTTCTTTCCTCTATTCGGCCAAAGATGTTCAAGAATGAACACTTTTCTTTTTCTTCCTTCAATTCACGGCAATGGGGGGGGAAACATGGATGAGACAATTTTTTTTCATCATCATTTACCTTTCCATTATTATTTTATTACCCATACTCCTTATTTTATTTTATTGTTTCCTCCCATGATGCACCAACACAACATGTCTATGACATGTTTTGCCCATCACCCTTTGTCCATCCTAATGTCATGGCCGGCCACTACTAGATGGGGGGAAAAATTGACATGCAAGTCCCCCCTTTTTCAACATGCACTAATAGGTCCTTATGTTTTGATCTATCACATTTCAAAAATGTCACACATAAGTCCTATTGACTAAATTCACATGCAATTTACTAAATCAAAGCTTAAAATTTTCACACATTTATTTTAGACAATAAATATCATATTCAAATAATTTGGTGACTCGGTTTAGCGGTCCCGAAACCGCTTTCCGACTAGGGTCACTTTAGGGCTGTCACAACTCTCCCCCACTTAAGAAATTTTCGTCCCCGAAAATTTCTACCGATGCATAGTTTAGGATAACGTCCTCTTATTGAATTACATCCACAAAGACATTAGCTCATCGATAGCAATTGTAATTCATTATTGATTTCGCATCGATCTATAAAATCATTTTCTTATCTTAAAAAAAATACATAAACATTTCTACAAGTATGCGCATATATCTCATTTTCTTGATTTCATAAGCAATAATCACTTAATTTAATTCACAATTGCATTTCAAACACATATTAAGTACATATTAACATGTATAATTCACATCATCAACCCACATATTTGTAACCCACATTTTCATTCATGTATAAGCTGTAACCTGACCGAAAGTACACATATACTCAAACATCCCAATAAATATCCTTTATAACTCCATCATATCTCACTATTCAACTTAACCTATTTCCAACAGAAAATCAACTTCCACATACCTGAACATTGAATTCATTTAGCACATTTAATCACTGTTAACGATACCGTTGAATCATTCGAAATCATTACGGATACTCATTAAGCACATATAGCTCTTACAATGCCATATCCTAGATATGGTCTTACATATGCTCACATATCGAGCCGATGCCATGTCCAGACATGGTCTTACACACTATCTCAAATCAATGCCTTCGTCCCAGACGAGGTCTTACATGAATTCCACTTCACACACTTAGTGCCCACTGACCGATCTCGCACTCATAGTGCTCGATTAAAGGAATTCGCACACACACAGTGCCTCTAATCATTCACACACATAGTGCTCTTATTCATTCGTTATTACACATTGAAATGACTTAACCAAGTCTATAAACATCATGTATGAACACTTTTAATCATATCATCTCATTTAAATTTGAATTCGTATAGTAATGAATACTTAAACTTTGCTCAAATTACCGGCACGAAGCCTACTAGGCACGAAGGCCCGAATTCACGTCACCAGCATGATTGCTCTTCGGGACCTAGCCCGGATATAACACCAGCACGAATGCTCTTCGAGGTTTAGCACGGATATATTACTAGCACGAATGCTCTTCGGAACTTAGCCCGGATACATCACTAGCATGAATGCTCTTCGGGACTTAGTCCGGATACATCACTAGCACGAATGCTCTTCGAGACTTAGCCCGGATACATCACTAGCATGAATGCTCTTCGGGACTTAGCACGGGTACATCACTAGCACGAATGCTCTTCGGGACTTAGCCCGGATACATCACTAGCATGAATGCTCTTCGGGACTTAGCCCGGGTACATCACTAGCACGAATGCTCTTCGGGACTTAGCCCGGATACATCACTAGCATGAATGCTCTTCGGGACTTAGCCCGGATCATCGTCGAGACCTTTAGCTCGGATGAAATCTCCACACAAGGCCAGCGAATTTTAATCCGGACATAATCTCTTCATATAGTCAGCGGGTCTTTAAACTCGGATTCACATCACTGAGTCTCATACATATTTATTCACATGTTATCATGTTTCACATGGCACAAATCACATTTATAATTTAATCAATTCATTCACATGTAAACATATAACATGATTCTTGACTTTAAGTCGTAAATATCATTCAAATCTAATACATGTATGCTTCTTTTACTAAACTTTCAACTCAATAAGCAATCACACAAAAGCATATATCCCCAATCTCTTCCTTTGTTCATTTCTCTAATAACCTTATTATGATAAGGACAATGGGACATCATTCATCTATCATACATGTATATCATGGCATTTTAAGTTAAATACCAAATTCAATTACTCAAAACTTACTTATGTTATACCCTTCTCAATATTGACACGTCATAAGCATGTCTCAGTCCTCTCAATACCATCTGCTACAGCTCGATCGGGATCAGAATTCATTACAATAAATAAACACATTTTCAATTGTTAGAAATCACCACACTATCAAATAATCACATAATGGCATGTATAGCTAGACCCAAACGTGTTACGGTAGTCCTAGAATCGACAAACCGTAGCTCTGATACCAATAAAATTGTAACACCCCGTACCCGAGACTGTTTCCGGAGTCGGACACGAGGGGTTCACAGACTAAATTCGCTTACTATCGCAGTCCATTTTAAATTTTTCCAGACAGCTGGCTAACTGTGTCGCTGTCACCTTAAAAATCATATCTTGAGTTTCACAACTCGAAAATCAGTTTCGTAATTTTTCCCTGAAACTAGACTCATATGTCCATCTACATAAATTTTTCTAGAATTTTTGGTCGGGCCAATTAGTACAGTTTATTAGTTAAATTCTCCCCTGTTACTGGGTGCGACTACACTGACCTTCATGCATTACGATTTGGATATCTCCCTGTACAGGGCTTCAATACTGATTCCGTTTGTTTCTATAGAAACTAGACTCAGAGAGGAATCTATACATATATGGCATGACTCCTAATTATCTCTGGTTAATTTATAATGAATTTCCAAAGTCGGAACAGGGAATCCAGAAACCGTTCTAGCCCTGTCTCACGAGAACCTGAATATCTCTTAACATACTCTCCATATGACCGTTTCGTTACTTTCCTATGAAAGTAGATTCATCGAGGTTCGTTTACATAATTTATCCACTATTTAATTCCATTTCTACTATTTTTAGTGATTTTTCACATCCACATCACTGCTGCTGCCAGCATCTGTTTTTAAGGTAAACTTTACCTATTTCATGATCCTCCATGGATCAACTAGAGTTTGTCATACATATACCAAAAATGATCATGAATAACCATTCCCATGGCTAACCGTTACCGACATTTCCATACCTCTCGACGGACAACATACAAAACGATTATAATGTTATGATCAAAGTATATTTAAGCCATTTTCGCATGGCTATCCAAATTTACACAAAACCAAAGGGTCAATGACCAACAACAAAACGGGTAGTCCTATACATGCCATTTCAAAGTTCAACCAAAATTGTACCAAAAGGGGGCTTTGATAGTGTGGGCGACTTCGACTTCAATAATCCCGAGTCCGATAGCTGACGAACCAAAATCTATAAAACAGAGATTCAAAGAACGGAGTAAGCATTTAATGCTTAGTAAGTTTTAAGCAAGACAAAGTGTTCTCAATCACTATTATTGGTCATTCATTTCGACTGTTCGATGAAGTTAATCTAGAGCTTCATCTCGATCTATAATATCATTAAATGCAACACTTGGCTGCCACATATATACTTTCGAATAATAATGACCTAGATGGTCAAATATTTCCAAAGCACATTCTCACATTTGGAGTTATAATATTAATCACATTTACCTACCTCTTTGATACTGATAATTCACCTCGAAATCACTCCACCGATGAGTAAGTAATACGTACCTGAACATCTTGAATACATAATACTTATTTGATGGTAACTTAATGCAGATACTCAATATCAAAGTCTTACTTGAATCCTAGCATTTAGCCGTCGGGTCTTTAAAGCTCGGATATAGTACGAGCACGAAGCCTACGGACATTAATCAGGATAATACTCTCGCATAAAGCCTGCGGGGTTTTAACCCAGATATAGTACTGACACAATTGCCCTTCAGGACTTATCACATTTATACACTTTCACATCCATCACGTTGGCCACTCGGCCCTGTCACATATATACACTTTCACATTCATCACATCGGCCATTAGGCCTCATCACATATATACACTTTCACATTCATCACATCAGCCATTAGGCCTTATCACATATATATACACTTTCACATTCACCACATCGGCCATTAGGCCTTATCACATATATATACACTTTCACATTCATCACATTGGCCATTCGGCCTTATCACATTTATACACTTTCACATTCATCACATCGGCCATTAGGCCTTATCACATATATATACATTCACATCACAATTATCCAATACTTCACATATCACATATACTATCATGTATACACTTTGTCTTGGCCGAATCTACATTAATCATTTCCCAATGAATAATTCAATTTCACGCCATACTATCATTTCATATTCGAATACTCATAAACTTACAATTTCACAAATTTTAATATCAAAGATCCATCTAACACTCATGTATCGTTTTACAATATCACGATTTAGAATTCACGTATGGGTTTAATCAATAGCTTATGAGTAACTAAAACAAGTTTCATCCATGTTTACAACAAAATCACATATTCACTACGAGCTGTTTTCCTGAGCAGTAGTTGTGACACCCCTAATTTGACCCTAGTCGGGAAGTGGTTTCGGGACCGCTAAACCGAGTTGCAGAAATAATTGAATATAATATTTTATGTCTATTATATGTATATATGCATGTGTGAAAATTTCATGTTTGAATTTTGTTAATTGTAAGTGAATTTTATTAAATAGGACTTATGTGAGAAAAATTAGAAATGTGCTAGGCAAATGTGAAGTGGCCTATTAATGCATGTTATGAAAATGATGGGTTTGCATGTCAAATTACCCAAAATTTGAGCTAGTGGCCGGCCATGCTATGGGTGGAAACATGTTGGGAACATGTTGGCCTAGTGTGTTATGTTAGAAAGAATAAATAAATGGTTAGTAATTAAGTAATGAAAAGGGAGGGATGATGAAAACAAAGTTGTCTCATCCATCCCCCCCTCCATTTGCCGTAAATAGACAAAGAAAAGAAAAAAAAAAGAGAAAGGGTGTTCATCCTTTAACACCTTGGCCGAAAATTTGAAGGAGGAAGGAAGAAGAAAGGTTGAAGAGATTCGGCCATGCATGTAACTAGACTAAGGTATGTTTGATGATGTTCCATGAGATGCATGCATGTTTTAGTTGTTAGTTTGAGTTCTACCTAGCCCATGGTCTAAATCTTGCTATGTGATGGAGATGATATTCGGCCATGGGTGTTGTCTTTCTTGGTTGGTGTTTTGATGTTGTGGTGATGAGGCATGAAGATGATTGAGCTTGAGTGTTTAATAAAAAGGTTTGGATGTGAGAGTGTGTGAGGAGTAGAAATGAGGGGTCTTAGCAACTTCATGAAGGTTCGGCCATGGTGCTTCAATATTGCACTTGTGTTTAACCCTAGGATTAATTAGTTATATGGTTAGTATGGGTATGGGTGACCGAATATGAGAGCATGAATAGATGGAGAGTTTGGTGAATCGATATGTGGTAAATGTTAAGTGTTAAATGAGATAGAAATGATAGATTAATGTTGCACATTCGGCTATAGTTAGGCATGTTGATGATCTTATCTTGACTTAGATAATTAGGCATAAAAGGGTGGTAATGAGGTTGAGGTTGTTGAATGGTTAGTTGGGTAACAAATGAAGCATTCGGCCATCACTTGGAGCTTATGTGATGTTGAGTTTAAAATTAGCAAAGGTGATTACCGAATGTCCAAGTATGCATATGCATGTGTGATTAGATTATTGATAGTATGGTAATTGCATGAGGTTATTAGCCGAATAGCTAAGAACATAAAGTAGCAAGATGAAAATTTTACCATGTCGTTTCGTATGTCATAAAATCATTAAAATGTGGATACCAATATATGTAGCAAAGCGGTTAAATGAGTTAATTTATTTGTTTAAGCTCAAGACTCTAAAGGAGAGGCGTCCAACAAGGGAAAGGAAAAAGTGATCGAATAGCCGCCGAAATTGTTCGACCACATCCGAGGTAAGTTTTAAGTGATTAAACGTTGAGTAAATTCAATTATAATAGGACATGATGAGTTGATTTAATAAGATATGATGTGGCCATGATATGTTCTAAGCTCAAATGGTAAGTTCTTAAGTGTTTGAGCTTGGGAATTCAAGGGTAATTTGAAATAGTCTGCTTAGGACAGCAGCAGTAACGTGACTTTAGAAAATCACCATAAATTTATGGATTTGAATTAGAGGCTGAATGAGACATGAAATTAAATCTAATGAGTCTAGTTTCTTATAAAAGAAACCGTGTAAGCAAAGGAATTTCCGATAATGAGATACTTAAAGTTGTGTGAGACAGCGCAGAATAACACTGTAATCCTCTATTCTGTTTTTAGAAAATCATTATAAATTGTACAAAAATGGTTATAAGATAAAATTTATATTCTTAGACTCCTTAATGAGTCTAGTTTCAAATGAAATCAAATACAACACATTTTGAATTCAGTAAAATGATAAATTTGATTCGTAGTGAAGAGTGGTCAGATTAGTCAAACAGTGAAACAGGGGAAACTTTAAGAAAAATCTGGTATTGATTGGCCAAACCTAAAATTCTGGAAATTTTATGGATGGAAGATATACGAGTCTATATTCAGGAAAAATTAACGGAAAGTGATTTGGAGTTTTGTAGCTCCAGTCATAAATAATTAGTGACTATTGCTCAGGAAAAACAGCTTGTGCTGAATTTGAGATTATGTTGTGAACCTTGATAAACTTGTTTTAGTTGCTCACAAGCTATTGATTAAACCCATACTTGAATTCTAAATCGTGATATTGTAAGTTTATGAGTATTCGAATATGAAATGATAGTATGGCCTAATGGCCGATGTGATGAATGTGAAAGTGTATATATGTGATAAGGCCTAATGGCCGATGTGATGAATGTGAAAGTGTATATATGTGATAATGCCTAATGGCCGATGTGATGAATGTGAAAGTGTATATATGTGATAATGCCTAATGGCCGATGTGATGAATGTGAAAGTGTATATATGTGATAAGGCCTAATGGCCGATGTGATGAATGTGAAAGTGTATATATATGTGATGTGATAGGGCCTAATGGCCGATGTGATGAATGTGAAAGTGTATATATATGTGATAGGGCCTAATGGCCGATGTGATGAATGTGATAAGTCCCGAAGGGCATTTGTGTCCAGTACTATATCCGGGTTAAAACCCGCAGGCTTTATGCGAGAATATTATCACTGATTAATGTCCGTAAGCTTCGTGCTCGTACTATATCCGAGCTCTAAAGACCCGATGACTACGTGTGGGGATTTTGTCCGGGTAAGACCCGATAACTTCGTGTGGAGATTATGTCCGGGTAAGACTTCGTAATAAGAATTGCTTATAAATATATTCAATGCGAAAGGTTAAACAGGTATGTACTCTAAGTTTATATGTGAGCTTGATTTGCACTAAATCATAAGGTAGTTATGTGACGCATACGAGAGCAATCTATGAGACTATTCCTATGATTATGTGACATCGGATCAGAGTGAGAGGTTATGTGAAATCATACGATATATCTATGTCACATGAGCTCACTATTATGTGAAAGTTTATCTGCCTATTGTATATGATGAGATGTGCATATTCGGTAAAGGGATGGTATGCCCGAAGGAAGAGTGAAATAAAAATACGAACAACTATGTTATAATTTGATTGTTATCTGTTGACACTGCTTAAAACTTACTAAGCATTGTAATGCTTACTCCGTTTACTCTGTTTCCTCTGTTTTATAGATCTCATTGCGAAGCTACAGGCTCGGGGATCGTCAGCAACTAGTCACACTATCACTATCCACTGTTTGGTACTGCTATGTTTTGGATTATCTTATGGCATGTATAAAATAGACTAGTGCGGAAGAATATTTTGGTTAATGTATATAGCCATGCGAAAATGGCTTATATATGTTTGAGCATAATGTTATAATCATTTGGTATGGAATGGTTAATCACTATCATAATTTGTGCTATTTATGCTAAATGGGCTAGTTGAATCATGGAAACTATGAAATAGGTAAAGTCTACCTTAAAGGCAGATGCTGGCAGTAGCAGTGATGTAGATTTGGGAAAATCACTAAAAATAGTAGGATTGGAATTAAATAATGAATAAATTATGTAAATGAACCTTGATGAATCTATTTTCATAGGAAAGTAACGAAACGATCATATGGATAGTATGTTAAGAGATATTCAGGTTCTCGTGAGACAGGGCCAGAACGGTTTCTGGATTCCCTGTTCCGACTTTGGAAATTCATTATAAATTAACCAGAGATAATTAGGAGTCATTCCATATATTATAGATTCCTCTCTGAGTCTAGTTTCTATAGAAAGAAACGGCATCAGTATTGAAGCTCTGTGCAGGGAGATATCTAAGTCGTAATGCGCAAAGGTCAGTGTTGTCGATCCCTGTAACATGGGAGACTTTGACTAATAAACTGTACTAGTTGGCCCACCAAAAATTCTAGAAAAAAATATGTAGATTGGAATATGAGTCTAGTTTCAGGGAAAATTTACGGAACTGGATTTCGAGTTTCAGAACTCAAGATATAATTTTTAAAGAGACTAGTACGCAGACTGGCAGCTTGTCTGGGAATTTTTTTTTTAAGTGGTTTGAAGTCTGTTAACACCTCGTGTTCGACTCCGGCGACGGCCTCGGGTTCGGGGTGTTATAGTAGTCACTAAATTATTTATAACTGGAGCTACAAAACTCACAATCACTTGCCGTTGATTTTCCATGAATATAGACTCGTATATCTTCCATCCATAAAATTTTCAGAATTTTAGGTTTGGCCAATCAATACCAGATTTTTCTTAAAGTTTCCCCTGTTTCACTGTTTGACTAATCTGACCACTCTTCACTACGAATCAAATTTCTCATTTTACAGAATTCAAAATGTGTTGTATTTGATTTCGTTTGAAACTAGACTCATTAAGGAGTCTAAGCATATAAATTTTATCTTATAACCATTTTTGTACAATTTATAATGATTTTCTAAAAACAGAACAGGGGATTTCGGAGTCATTCTGACACCGTCTCACACAACTTTAAATATCTCTTTATAGGAAATTTTTTTGCTCAAAAGGTCTCTTTTATAAGAAACTAGACTAATTAAGCCTTGATTCCATATTTTATTCAGCCTATAATTCCACACCAACAATTTATAGTGATTTTCTAAAATCACATTACTGCTGCTGTCCAAAGCAAATTATTACAATTTGCTCTTAACTTTCCAAGTCCAAACACATATGAACTTACCATTTGAGTTTAAGACATATCATGGCCACATCATATCTTATTAAATCAACTCATTATGTCCTATTATGATTGAATTTACTCAACGTTTAATCACTTAAAACTTACCTCGGAAGCGGTTGACGACTAGATATCCACGGCTATTCGTCTACTTTCTCTTTTCCCCTATCCGACTTTGATCCTCTTTGCTCTTGGGCTTAATTTAACAAATAAATTTATTTAATCATTTGAGCATCGAAAAGAGGAACTCAAGATACTTAGCCCATATATATATACATTAGACATTAAAGTCACATACATATGAAATCATGAATCAACTCAACATATTAACCCACACTTCCTTTTAGCCGATTGTCTAAGCCAAGATAAAAGCATCAATATGCTTGCCTCTAACCGAATACATGCAACACCAATCTTCTTCCTATGACCGAATATGCATGTCTCTGTTGAGGCCGATTATATGCTTAATACTTCCTACAAGTATGGTTACTTGTATTGATTATATATCATCTTGTTTCAAGTTCAAAACTCGGCTAATACGCATATATACACTAGTAATCAAATACTAACATTTTGCACTTCACTTTACTACCATTTCACATCTATTTTCTACCATGGCCGAATGCATCAAGACACCATACCATTCAATTTTGGTCATGGGTTACACAAAGAACTTAATGTCTAACTCAAAAATGCCAAAAAGAAAATCCAATAGTCATCAATCACCATCACATGTATCATTACAAAGCTTTACACTTAGCATGCAAATGACATCAACACAAATCCACCTTAGCCGAAACTTAACTCATCTTCATGCCTCATCACCACAACATCAAACATCAACCAAGAAGACAACACCCATGGCCGAATATCATCTCCATCTCATAGCAAAGATTTAAACCATGGGCTAGGTAGAACTCAAACTAACAACTAAAAACATGCATGAATCTCAAGGACACCATCAAACATACCTTAGTCTAGCAAACCACCATAGCCGATTTTCTCAAGCTCTTCCCCTTCCTTTCTTTCCTCTATTCGGCCAAAGATGTTCAAGAATGATTTCTTTCTTCAATTCACGGCAATGGGGGGGGAACATGGATGAGACAATTTTTTTTCATCATCATTTACCTTTCCATTATTATTTTATTACCCATACTCCTTATTTTATTTTATTGTTTCCTCCCATGATGCACCAACACAACATGTCTATGACATGTTTTGCCCATCACCCTTTGTCCATCCTAATGTCATGGCCGGCCACTACTAGATGGGGGGAAAAATTGACATGCAAGTCCCCCCTTTTTCAACATGCACTAATAGGTCCTTATGTTTTGATCTATCACATTTCAAAAATGTCACACATAAGTCCTATTGACTAAATTCACATGCAATTTACTAAATCGAAGCTTAAAATTTTCACACATTTATTTTAGACAATAAATATCATATTCAAATAATTTGGTGACTCGGTTTAGCGGTCCCGAAACCGCTTTCCGACTAGGGTCACTTTAGGGCTGTCACAATAACCACCAAGATTATTCATCATTCAAGCATTCTAGCTCATTTATTGATGCGCGATATTCGTAACAGATTTTAAAGATTTATAAATGAAACGTTCTTGAGACTAACTGATCGTGATTTTCGTGTGACAGGTTTTAAATATTTGTAATGAATCGTTCTTGAAACAAACTATTATCACAATGTAGGCAAGTGTACCTATTGAACAGTAGTATAGTTTTAGCAAGACCGGATTGTCGAACCCAAAGGAACTAAAAATACTTGTAATAACCATCTTTGTATTATCTAGCCTAAAAATAAAGGGGTTTTGTTTTAACTAACTAATTATCTAAACTAAGAATTCACATAAAGTAGAATTGGGGGATTACTTTTGGAAAACGATTGAATTAAGACAATACCTAAGGAAAAATCCACCTAGACTTTACTTGTTATTCTAGCTCCGAATCGGATGATTTATTCATTTAACTTGTTCCGTAGAGATCCGTAAGTTATGTTATTATCCCTATTCAAGGATAATAACGTCTAATCCCTAGATTGAATAATTGAGACTTTTCTCTAATTAACACCCTAGGGTTGCATTAACTCGATCTATGGATCCCCTTATTAGGTTTCACCCTAATTCGGCAAAATCTTGTCACCCTATCTCTAGGCACGAAATCAACTCCGCTTAATTATGACAAATGTACTTTTAGACAGGGTCTATTCCTCCTCTGAATAAAAGCTTATCTTGAATCAGTATCCTAGGATATCAAAAAAAGAATTAAGAACACATAATTAAGAACAAGTTAAATATTTATCATACAATTCAGAAAATAATAACAAGATTCGTCTTAGGTTTCATTCCCCTTAGGTATTTAGGGTTTTAGTTCATAACTAAAAAGGAAAACATCTCAGAAGAATAACAAATACAAAACATAAAGAAAACCCAAAACTCCTAAAGGGAAATTGAGGGGAGATCTTCAGTCTTGATGATGAATCCGGCTTTTGAGATGGAACAATCAGCTTTCTTCGAGTAATTCCTTCCTCCCTCTCTGTGCCTCCCCTTTTTCTTCCTCCTCTAGGGTGTATTTATAGGCTTTGGAATGCCTAAGAACCCTCGAAATTAGCCTTTTCCGAATTGGAATCAACTTGGGCTCAGTAGGGACACGCCCGTGTGACACACCCGTGTGAATCGTGCTTTGAATCTGCCAAATTGACACAGCCGTGTGGTCTACCCGTGTGAGGAAGTCCAGGCCGTGTTGGTTTCATACTTTGGCCCATTTTCTCTATTTTTGGCCCAATTCTTGTTCCTTTCACTCTCTTATGCTCTCCTAAGTATAAAACATGAAATTAAGGTATTAGGAGCATCGAATTCACCAATTCTAAGGAAAAATCATCCATAAAATGTGTTAAGCATAGGGTAAAAATATGTATAAATTACGGCTTATCAAATACCCCCACACTTAAGCATTTGCTTGTCCTCAAGCAAAATTCTCAACTCATAATCAAAATAAATCCTTCTCAACCTATAATTCCTATTGATAATATCTCAAAATAATCCTTCTCAAAATACATTGAAAATTCAACTGAAAGAACATCAAATTTTCAATCATTCCAAGTTGAGCACTTTATCATAAAAATATAGTGTCTCCCCTCGTCTAAATAATTACCTTTGATTCAAAATGTCACAGAGTTTCACATCCTCACTAAATATTCACTCAAATCACTCGAGGTGTTTAAGGATAATAAATGAAGCACTCAATAGTCAATAATGAAAAGTCATTACCATAGGCTTGCATGGAAATCACATCTCCACTACTATAAATTGAGATGATACATCAATCAAAAGGTCTTTAGAGGGTTGTAACGTGGCTTTGGTTAGGGGGTGTGGTCACAAGCTGAAAGAAACGACTAGAATCGAGATTGAACTAAAAAATCACTTAACTAGAAAAAGATTTAACCATCACTTGCGTACAACAGAGCTTCTTTTTAGAATATGTAATTTAAATACTTAAGCTCAAAAACAAAAGATTACTACTAAACTGTATACACAGTTTTTTTTTAAAGAACAAGTTAAATAACATAGACTAACTATTAAGAACAAGACATAGTTGAGCAACTATTTCAATTCAAATCTCGACAAAAAATAGAGATCAAATTTAATTTAGGGGATTTCAATAATAATGGGTTAAGGGTTAATATTAAGGGTAATACAAGAAATAGCTTGTTAGGCTCAAGGGGGTTTACTAAGGGTTAATCGTGGAGGTAAGCTTTTCATGGCATGAGTAGGTTAATCCTAAGTGCCTTAATCATTTTGACATATCAAATCAAATGGTGTGGTCTTGACATGCATAATCAAGCAAGTTCTAGAATAAAGTTCAGTACTGACGCGCTCAAAGCAATAATAAAAGTAAGCATAAAAGAATTAATAGATGCTCAAAAGGCTCAAAAATCTCACAAAAATTATGGCTTTTTGATGTTTAAAACTTGTGAATTCCAACTCAAAGTAATACCTAAACTTTGGGGAAACAACCTAAAATTTTAAATTCCTAAAGATCAACTTATCGTGTTTGATTCTCTAATGTCTTAAAGTTTAAACAATCAATGCATAAATGCCTATGTTTTTATTTAGGATATATCAATCAAAATCATAAATCAATCAAAATTTATCCTAAATATGATATGAGACCTTTTCAAGAGAACAACGCAGTCATTTACAGATTTTTCTGATAGTGAAATAAATACCTACCCACACTTAAGATGTACATTACCCTCAATGTACAAAGATAGATATAGAGACAAGAATGTCAAAATAAGATAGGGAGAGAAGTGAAACTTCCTGAGCGATGAACGAGTTTCTTGGAACTAGAGTTTCGGAGAATAATTGGCGTGAGGGTGGAGGAAGATACTCCGGCGGTGCTAGAGGTTCGTTAGTCCATAAGTCCTGTGCCAAAAGAATATTATATCTAGTGGTAGCTATGGTCGTGGGTAAGAAGGACATGGCAGTCATAGAGAACCGTTCCCAGTAGAGTTTTTAGTTCCTATATGATGATGAGCTTAGGAGCTCTATATAGCTATGACAGAATTAGGAACTTTTTAGGGGGTATAAAAAGAATAATTACTCTGAATGAAATAACCGATATTGATAATTATAAAATAAAATTATAAAATCTACTAAAAAATAAAAAAATAGTTTTAATAAAAATTAAAAACATAAAATGATAAATAAATGTTTTTAAACATCTTCATCGTTGGATGGTTCTCGAGGTGAGACTAGCGATGAGATGTGGAGGTGTTGACAAATCTGCTATAGAGTAGCATCAATGTTGTCAAATCATTGAAAACACTGCTGCTCAAACTGAGTGAGGCACTCAGAAATGTTAGTGTATGAAGCCGCTGCATGAACTGGATGAGAGGGTGGTGGTGGCTGAGACGGTGGGTCCTCATGCTGTGGGGGGACCTCATCAATAATGTCCTCGAGGGCCTCTTCCTTGGTACATTGGGCGAGACGATATTGAGGAGGGTAGGTTCCTCCGCGCTTTTAGATCATCCTCATGCTTAGAATGCTCGAGATGCCTTGTGGAGACATCTGGCCAATGAGGGTCAATGATGATTCTTGGGCCGCGGTGCTGAGGAGCCCGAAGTGGCGAGCCAACTGGGTAACATAAGGGCCAATGGAGATGACCTCTTTCCTATGCCGCTTCGTCTGGTGCTGAATCGCAAGAGCAATGAAATAGGCAAGGTCGATAACGTACCCGTGCGACATACACCATAGAAAGTAGGCGTCGTGAGTGTTGACGATGCCAGTGCTCTCTCGCCTTCCTGTAATCATGTGAGCCAAAATGGTGTGAAGGTACCTCAGTGATGGACGGAGAGCCGATGCCTTGGAGCGGCTAGAATTGTAGGCGACCTCACTTGGTACTAGTGCGTCCCAACACTGTGAAGGAGAACGGTGGATGTGGCGGTTGAGAGTATCAAAGTCATTCTCCTCCTTGAATTCCTCCGTATATAAACCCAGTGCAGTACCAAATTTTAGGACACTTAGTTGGCAGACTAATCTGCCTAGGCGAAATTAGACCGTGCCGGGATCATTGTAGTTTGTCATCACATTCTGAAGATGAAATGTGGAGCACAATTCCGTCGTGAGCTCGAGATACTTCGGCTCGATGATCCCAAAGAAAAGCTCCCAAGGGTCAGTGGTTAGGAGGGCCCAAATCACATCAACCAACTGAACTTGTTCTACTGCAGCCCAGTCGATGCAGCGGCCCGCAATTAAAGGTCGAGCCCGGAGTATTTGGAAAAGTTCTTCTTGGGGCCCAATGGGGAACCTCAGGAAAGGGTGACGAACTTTCGCAGTAGGACCCAAGGAAGATGACGCTCCCTTCTTTTTCTTTGAAGCAAGGACAGCGGCCTTTTTACCACATGAAGACGACATGGTACCTGCAATTGGAAACATTAATTCGTCTCGATGAGCAGCCAGGGGAAAATGAAATTAAATTCGAGAAGGGAAATCCATAAATATGTTCAGCCACAACTACTAAGTTTAACGAAAATAATAAGTTCAATGGCATACTTTTGTGGCATTAGTATGGTGATATAAGTGAAAAAAGACAAAGAATAGAATGCAACATACTATATGAATGAACAGAAATGTCAACACAAGAGGCATGAATATTTCAACTATCCTAACCATGACTAATCAAATTAATTAGAGAAATCATGTAGTGCGTAAGAATTTAAACATGAAAAGATAATAACTACTCTAGATATGAAATGTAAGTGATAAAAAGATGAAAAGAACATAAAAAGTACATAGTACTATGATAACTTAACATGAAAAATGAGTGCAATTAAAGGGAAAAGAGTAAACAAAAGCTAGAAAGAGGAGAATGAGTGTCAAAAATGAAGTTGGAGGCGGCGCAAGGGCGTGGCAGGGGGTGTGTGGACTTGCAGTGGCTAGGGTTAGGGTTTTTGGGTGAAGAAGACAATGAATAGTGAAGCCTATTTATAGATTTTGAGGCACACGGCCATGGAGCACGCCCGTGGTCCCCAATTTTTTCCCGTGTGACTCGCGAATTTTGAATTTGGACACATCTGAACTGTTAGTCCACGCCCATGTTCCTTGAGCGTGTGGGTGCACACGGCCGTGTCGCACGACTGTGCTTGGCTTCGTTCGCTTCTCCGACACCTGTATATGTAGGCCCACGCCTGTGTTAGTTTAATAGGTTCGACCACGGTTGCTTGGCATGGGCATGTCGCACGCCCATATTGATTTGACAGTTTTAGCCACGGGTTCTAGACACGGGCGTGTCGAACGCCCGTGTTGTTTTGACAGGTTCGTCCACGGCTATGTCACACGGCCGTGGCGATTTATAGTAGCCCGTGTTGGGGAAATCTTTTCCCTGTTTTCACACGGCCCTAAGCACACCCGTGTGCTTGGCCGTGTCTGTGTGGAAAAACCTGTATTCAAGATCTCTGTCAGTAAGTTAGGTGTTAAATACTAAAATTTAAAGAAATTAATATTGTTAGTGATCGGGTTGCCTCCCGAGAAGTGCTTATTTATATTCTAAGCTCGACTTACCTCTCCATTGAATGTTCATGGTGGTTCGAGGAGTTTATACTCCTCATTCCTGCTATCATTCTCATCAAAATAAGATTTCAGACAAGTGTTGTTTACCTTAAAAGTGCCGAACTTGGGATAACTTACCTTGACTGTACCGAATGGGAAAATGCTAAGTACCGTAAGAGGGATTTCTTCATTCGGTGTGGTAGTGACAATGTGAGGATCTACGGCATCTAATAAGACTTTATCTCCATCCTTAAGTTGATGTGGGAAAGTGTTGAGCTCGTTCTGGCATAGTTTCAGTTTATCATGTGTTCTCGATTTATGCGTCTGCCATTCATCTAGTTCCTCGATTTGTAGCCTTAGATCTTCATGAATAGGTCCTCTGCTACTACCTGAGAATGACTCATGTGCTTCCTTCAGACTCATTTCTTGCAAAGTAGGTTGTACCAAATTGTCAGTTTTAGTAGAATGGTTTAAACAATCACTTCAATTTCTGATGTGTTGCCAGAATTGCGAGCTTGAAGGGTGATTGTTTCGTCTCCCACACGGAGTGTGAGTTCACCTGTGCCAACATCAATAATAGTTTTAGCAGTTGCTAAAAAGGGTCGTCCTAAAATCAAAGGAGTGTTGCTGTCCTCCTCTATGTCTAGAACAATGAAGTCAACGGGAAATATAAATTTATCGATTTTAACTAGCACATCTTCAAAAATACCCCTAGGAAATCTTTTAGTTTTATCTGCTAATTGAATGCTCATCCTAGTCTGTTTGGGTTTCCCAAGACCTAATTGTTTAAACATTTTGTAGGGCATGACGTTAATACTAGCCCCTAAATCGGCTAATGTATTATTAACATTTAAACTACCAATTAAGCAAGGAATCGTAAAACTCCCTGGATCTTTTAGTTTGTTGGGTAGTTTATTCTGTAGAATAGCTGAGCAAACTGTGTTTACCTCCACATGCAACACCTCGTCCAACTTCCGTTTATTTGCTAAAAGCTCCTTTAAAAAATTCATTGTGTTTGGCATCTCCGATAGGGCTTCAATATATGGTAAGTTAATATGTAATTTTTTTAAGAGTTTAAGGAATTTACCAAATTGTTCATCTGAGTGCTCTTTCCTTGTCCCATTGGGGTATGGCACACGAGGTTTATATTTGATATTCACTAATTTGTTTTTATTATGACCTATCTCACATTGACCTCTACCTACCACAGTTTCTTGTCTCAGTTCTGGCTCAGGCTCAACGACTCCTTCGTCATCTTGAATATTAATTGTGTTAAACTGTTCCCTTGGTTTGGGTTCAGTATTACTTGGCAAGTTACCCTGTGGTCGTTTGGATATTAGTTTGGACAGCTGGCCTATCTGAGTTTCGAGCCCTTTGATCGATGCTTGTTGATTTTTAAGTGTTGTCTCGGTGTTCTAGAAACGGGTTTCTGACACCGAGATAAATTTTGACAGCATCTCTTCAAGGTTCGGCTTCTTCTCTTATTGGTAGGGTGGTTGTTGGTAGTCTGGAGGTGGTCTCTGATTTCCTTGACCTCCCCATGAGAAATTTGGGTGGTTCCTCCAACCTGCAATATAAGTGTTACTATATGGATTATTTTGAGATAGAGAATTATTACCCATGTAATTTAACTGCTCATTATCCATGTTGTGGCCATAAGGTTGGTATTCCGAATTGCTTGATCCACCTCCACTTGCTTCGCACTGCATTACTGGGTGAACCTATGAAGAACTAAGAAAACCATCAATTTTCTTATTCAAGAGTTCTACCTGATTAGAGAGCATGGTGACCTAATCAACGTTATAAACACCGGCTGTTTTCATTGGTTTTGTCCTCATGACTTGCCACTGATAGTTATTCAGTGAAATCTCTTCTATGAACTCATAAGCATCTTCAGGTGTTTTATTATTGATGGTTCCGCTAGCAGCTGTGTCAACCATTTGCCAAGTGGAAGGATTCAGGCCATTATGGAACGTTTGAACCTGTAGCCAAAGCAGTAACCCATGGTGAGGGCACCTTCTCAGTAAGTCCTTGTATCTCTTCCATGCATCGTAAAGAGTTTCTAAGTCCATCTGCACAAACGAAGATATATCTTTACGTAATTTGGCCGTTTTAGCCGGCGAGAAATATTTTAATAGAAATTTTTTAATCATTTGTTCCCAAGTAGTGATTGACCCTCATGGTAATGAGTTCAACCACTGTTTAGCTTTGTTCCTTAATGAAAATGGAAACAACCGAAGACGTATGGCATCATCAGAAACGCCATTGATTTTAAATGTATCGCATAGTTCCAAAAAGTTTGCTAAGTGAGCGTTGGGATCTTCATCCTGCAAACCATCAAACTGAACAAATTGTTGTATCATTTGAATTGTGTTAGGTTTTAGTTCAAAAGTATTTGCAGCTACAGCAATTCTAACTATGCTTGATTCAGTTCCTGTTAAAGAAGGTTTAGCATAATCATACATAGTGCGTGGAACAGGATTTCGGTTAACCGCAACTGCAGGAGGTAGCTGATTGTCTTGGTTTTCAGCCATCTCTTCGGTTGGGGGTTGAGTATCATCCTCTTGCTCGTTCTCTATGTATCTTAAGCTTCGCTTTATTTCTCTTTGGTTTATGCGAACTGTGCGATCGATTTTTTCGTCAAAAAGTAATGGTCCTGATGGGTTTCTTCTAGTCATAAACTATAAAAACCTACTAAAAGAAAGAAAAAGTAAATTAATAAATAATATAAAAATTAAATTAAATTAAATTACAAGAAAAATAAATGGCTAAAGTAATAAAAATTGAGCGTTCCTAATATCTTAGTTCCCCGACAATGGCGCCAAAAACTTGATCGCGATTTTCGTGTAACAGGTTTTAAATATTTATAATGAATCGTTCTTGAAACTAACTATTATCACGATGTAGGCAAGTGTACCTATCGAACAGTAGCATAGTTTTATCAAGACCGGATTGTCGAACCCAAAGGAACTAAAAGGACTAGTAATGACCGTCTTTTTATTATCTAGCCTAAAAATAAGGGGGTTTTGTTTTAACTAACTAATTATCTAAACTAAGAATTCACAAAAAGTAGAATTGGGGGATTACTTTTGGAAAACGATTGAATTAAGACAATACCTAAGGAAAAATCCACCTAGACTTTACTTGTTATTCTAGCTCTGAATCAGACGATTTATTCATTTAACATGTTCCGTAGAGATTCATAAGTTATATTATTATCCTTATTCAAGACTAATAACGTCTAATCCCTAGATTGAATAATTGAGACTTTTCTCTAATTAACACTTTAGGGTTGCATTAACTCGACCTATGGATCCTCTTATTAGGTTTCACCCTAATCCGACAAAATCTTGTCACCCTATCTCTAGGCACACAATCAACTCCGCTTAATTATGACAAATGTACTTTTAGACAGGGTCTATTCCTCCTTTGAATAAGAGCTTATCTTGAATTAGTATCCTAGGATATCAAAACAAGAATTAAGAACACATAATTAAGAACAAGTTAAATATTTATCATACAATTCAGAAAATAATAACAAGATTCGTCTTAGGTTTCATTCCCCTTAGGTATTTAGGGGATTAGTTCATAACTAAAAAGGAAAACATCTCAGAAGAAAAATGAATACAAAACATAAAGAAAACTCAAAACTCCTAAAGGGAAATTGAGGGGAGATCTTTAGTCTTGATGATGAATCCACTTTTGAGATGGAACAATCGGCTTTCTTCGAGTAATTCCTTCCTCCCTCTCTGTGCTTCCCCATTTTCTTCATCCTCTACGGTGTATAGGCTTTGGAATGCCTAAGAACCCTCGAAATTAGTCTTTTCTGAATTGGACTCAACTTGGGCTCGGCAAGGACACGCCCGTGTGAATCGTGCTTCGAATCTGCCAAATTGACACGACCATGTGGTCTGCCCATGTGAGGAAGTCCAAGCCGTGTTGATTTCGTACTTTGGCCCATTTTCTCCATTTTTGGCCCGTTTCTCGTTCCTTTCGCTCTCCTATGCTCTTCTAAGTATAAAACATGAAATTAAGGCATTAGGAGCATCGAATTCACCAATTCTAAGGAAAAATCATCCATAAAATGTGTTAAGCATGGGGTAATAATATGTATAAATTACGGTTTATCACTAACTTATTATCACGATTAAGGCAAGTGTACCTATGGAATAGTAGTATAGTTCAGCAAGAACGGATTGTCGAACCCAAAAGAACTACGAGTACTAGTATTTACTTCCTTTGTATTATCTAGCCTAAAATTTAAGAGGTTTGGTTGTCTAAACTAATTACTAACTAAGAATGCACAGCTAGAAAAACTTGGGAAAATACTTTTAGGAAAATTCGATTGATTGAGACAATACGTAAGGACAAATCCACCTAGACTTCACTTGTTATTTGACTCTAAATCAGACGATTTATTCCTTTGACTTGATCCATAGAAATCCCTAAGTTATATTATTATCTCTCTCGAGACTAATAACGTCTAACCCCAGGTTGAATAATTGAAATCTCTTTCTAATTAACACCCTAGAATTGCATTAACTCGATCTATGGATTCCCTTATTAGGTTTCACCCGAATCCAGCAAAATCTTGTCACCCTATCTCTAGGCATGCAATGAACTCCGCTTAATTATGACAAATTTACTCTTAGATAGGGTTTATTCCTCCTCTGAATAAGGGCTTAACTTGAATCAATATCCTGGAATATCAAAACAAGAATTAAGAACACATAATTAAGAACAAGTCAAATATTTGTCATACAATTCAGATAATAATAACAAGATCTGTCTTAGGTTTCATTCCCCTTAGGTATTTAGGGTTTTATTTCATACTTATGAAAGAAAACATCTCAAAAGCATAAAGATAACAAAACATAAGAAAACCCAAAACTCCTAAAGGAACTTGAAGGGAGATCTTCAGTCTTGATGATGAATCCGGCACTTGAGATGGATCCATAGGCTTTCCTTGAGTAATACCTTGCTTCCTACTCTGCCTCCTCTCTCCTAAGTGCCTCCTCAAGTGTTTAAATAGGCTTTGGAATGCCGAAGAGCCCTCAAAATTGGCCTTTTTCGAATTGGACTAAACTTGGGTTCGGTAGGGACACGCCCGTGTGACATGCTCATGTGCGATTACTGAAGGTCGTGGTCAAGGCTGTTAAATGGGCATGGGCGTGTGATCCACCTGTGTAAGTCATGCTTCGATCCTGCCAAATTGACACGACCGTGTAACACGCCTGTGTGAGGAAGTCCAGGCTGTGTTGTTTTCCCATGTGGGTCCATTTTCTCCGTTTTTGGCCCATTTCTTGCTCTTTTTACTCTTCTATGCTCTCCTAAGTATAAAACATGAAATTAAAGGATTAGGAGCATCGAATTCACTAAATCTAAGGAGAAACCATCCATAAATGACTTAGGCATGGGGTAAAAATATGTATAAATTACGGTTTATCATTTATCAAGTATTCATATATATATATGAATATACTTTCTCGTCACATATCATCCTTTAACGAGGCATCAGTCATGAGTATAACGCACGTACCTGTACATATCCGTTGCATATCAAATAACTTTACCTTCATTACCATGCCCATCTTGGGACTTTCATCGTATCATTCATTATTATACCCGTTGAACACTCAGAATACTTTTGGATACACATAAACTTGCACATGAGTGCCACATAAACATACATAGCCGAAGCTACCTCATATCATGCAACGTTTACAATGGAGCTATCAATCAAGGTGTAACTACGTGGGCTGCTCACAAAAGCTGTCAGGTATCCGACCAGTCAAGGATTACCTAGCTATCGGTAGGACACACAATACCATTTCCCAGAACTCAATCACATGTATTGCACCCATTATGAACTCAGACCACTCAACAAGCTCGGATGCCACATATATCACGAGCCCGGACCACTCAACGAGTTCGGACTCTTAATTCCTAGTGACATGTCACTTGTATCCTAAACTATTCCTAAGGTTCAAACGAGGTTTTTTTTTTTTGCACATTGCACCTCTATTGCACTTGCTCGTAACATAGTGGATAGCGACCATAATATCATTCACGCTTACAATAGTACCATTAGACATAGCATACATAATAAGCAGTAAAATAGTTATCACATAATGTTAACACCATATAACATACCACATTGTCACATTATTTACACATGTACTTACCTCGGTACAAAAATGATGTTAATCGAGCCTACTCATCGTATACTTTATTCTTCCCTCAATCAAGACCCGGTTCACGTTTTTCTTGATAATCCAGCTTGGAAATGTTGAACAAAACCCTAGCTATGGCTATTGAGAAATTCGGCTAGCACTTGGAGAAGATGGACACATTTTTTCTTTGATTTTCCCTGTTTATTCTTTTAATTACCAAATGACCAAAATGCCCTTAGGGTTTTTCTTTCAAATTTTTCCTTAGGCTCGATTTAGGAATGAAATTCTTATGTTTGATATGTTTTGAGTGTCATTTACCTATTTAATTTTATTTTGATAAATGTTTCTTAATTGTACGGTAATGCTCTGTAACCCTATTCTGGGGACGAAGATAGGTTATGGGTGTTACATTTAGTGGTATCAGAACTATGGTTTAGTCGATTCTCAGGCTGAACGTAGCATTTGTGGAGTCTAGAAATACATGCCATTTTATAACCCGTGATAGTGAGATGTCTTTTGAATCTGATGTGATTTGTTTTACATATAGATAAAATATGTCTTCGAACCAAGCTAATTCCAATGAAGTTGAAAGCGATACTCGAGTCTCTAATTAAAAGGTTTTTAATGATGAGAAAAAAAATATAAAGGTTAGAGTAGAGGCTCATAATGTTTATATTAATAATGAATGTTGTGTTTGATGTGTATACATGAGAATTAAATTTCGTGGCATTACGACCTCTAGCCCCCTCGTTCTCAAAGTTTTATATCAAAGAATGTTTATAGTGTTTCTGTTGTGAAAGCCCACAAGTGTGGAGCTAAAGAGTTTAGTGGTGGAATGAGTAATAATGTGGTCAGAGCTGAAAGTTAGCTAACAAATATAGAGAGTTCTAGATGAGATATTAGATCTTTCTGAAGACTATTTGGGATGTGCAACATCTCTGTTAAAAGAAGAAGTTATTCAATGGTAATCGACTTTATCTAGTAAGGTATCTAAAGAACAAGTTAATAGGCATTTATTCTGAATTGATTACTTTAGTGAAATAGAATGATGTGAAATCACCGATGACTTTAATAGCCAGTGTGCTAGTGTTTGAAATGTAAATAGATCTAAATGCAGCAATTGTAGCCAAGTATCTATAAAAAGTAGACATACTCGGTTATAGTGCACGTCCCCTAAATAAGGACACACGCTATACTCAATTGACGCTGGCTCCATATCGCAAAACATATGGTTTGGGAATGGCCTCCTTAAGGTGTATTATGTGCTCTTTTATCTTTAGTGGCATATAAGGTTGTTTTATCTCGAGATGTGGTTCTTATTGTGTGGGGATGCTGGCTAATCATAGTGATAGGTAGAGGTATTATTACTCTAGCTGAATAATGATCGACATTGCTCTATTTTTGTAACATCATGAATTAGGGCCTGGTCAAAACAGTGGTTTCGGGACCACAAATCCGACACATTAAAATTTTTTATTATATTTTTATGGTCTACAATTATACGGGATGATTTTTTGAAAATTTCATTCGAAAATTTTAACGTTTGGGCACTCAATTTGGTCAAAAGGATTAAGTTGTAAAAAGTGCAAAACTTGAGTTCTAGAAGCTAGAGGTGTCTAATTGATATGAAATTTTAAATTGGAGGACCATATATGGTAATTAGACCATTGGTCAATTTTTTGGACAAAAATGGACATGAAATAGGTGAAATAGAATATTTTTACGTTAGAGGCATTTTAATCATTTGGTAATTAAAATAATAAAAAGGGAAATAAAAGCCAAATTTATGCTCACCTTCAACCTTTGGCCGAAATTTGCATGGAAGCCATGGCTAGGGTTTTGTTCAAGCTTTCCAAGCTCAATAGTAAGTCCGTTCTTGCCCCGTTTTTAATGATTTTTACATTTTTGAAATCCTCGTAACAAGATCTAGCTATTTCTACCATTTATTTGAGCTAGGGTTGATGTTTAAAAATTTACCCATGTGCTACATGTGTGTATTTTGATGTTTAAGGGAGGAATATAAATGTTTGTTGTGTGTTAAACGACTTTTGCTAAGTAGTTTTCGGTGAAAACGCTAAAAAGGACTAATTTGTAAAAGTTATAAAATTTATCATAAAATTGTGATTTAGTAGAAATTGTGGGCTGCTGTAGTTATAAAAATGATTTGGCTAGGCTTGAAGTACAAAGAAATTGAATAAATTTCATTTTACGAGCCTAGGGGCTAAATTGCAAATATGTGAAAGTTTAGGGATAAAAATGAAAATTTGTAAAAGTATGATTTTTGGGTCAATTTGAATAATGTGAGCAATAAATAAGTTATATTTGAAATGTTAGATCAAGAAAACTAAGATTCGAGCTTAAATTGGGAAAGTACGAGATTATGGACTAAAATTGAATAATTTGCTGTGCTCGGATTCGAGGTAAGTTCATACGTCAATAATAATTCAATGTTATACTTGAATGTTAATGCTTGATATTACATGAATTGTAAGTACATGTGTAAACAGTATGACAATGTAATATATTTTGATGTGTTGACATTATGTGATAAATGTTTTATCAATATTATGTATGCTATGCCTAATGCTAACTTGTATGCATAAATGATATTATGGCTGTTACATATGACATCACTAGCAAGTACGACAAAGTGTGCCATGTGCAAGTGAGGAAAATCCTGTTTGAACCTTAAGAATAGTCTAGGATACAAGTGACATGTCACTAGGAATTAAGAAGTCTGAACCCGTTGAGTGGTCTGGGTTCGTGATATAGGTGGCATCCGAGCTCGTTGAGTGGTTCGGGTTCATGATATAGGTGGCATCCGAGTTCATAATGGATGCGATACATGTGATTAAGTCCCGGGCAATGGTCTTGTGTGTCCTACCGGTGGCTAGGTAATCCTTGAGTGGTTGGATACCTGGCAACTTTTGTGAGCAGCCTGTGTAGTTACACCTTGACCGATTGCTTTTATAAGTAGGCCCGTGGGTAGCTCCATTGCGAGCATTATATGATATGAGGTAGCTTTGGCTTCGTATGTATATGTGGCACTTATATGCAAGTTTTCCACGTATCCAATAGTATTCCGAGTGTTCAACGGGTAATGTAATGGATGATGTGACGAAAGTCCTAAGGAGAATATGTTAAGGAAGTTATGATTATATGTTGTATTACGAGCTGGTACAGGTATGTACACTAAACTCATGAGTAATGCCTTGATATATGATGTTTCATGATAAAAAGGTATGTGGGTGATAAGTAAGTCAAAGGTTTTGAATGATGAATAAACTTATGTTTATGTTTATGATTATGTTTATTATGTCATCATATGATAGTTATCATGATATTGCACTAAAATAGTTTTGGATAGCAGTAGTTGTGTGACTTTTAAAATCCACCAAAAATTGTGGAAATTGATTTAGTAACTGAATAAGATATGAGATCAAAGCTTATTATGAGATATTTGAATTTTTGTGAGATAAGGTCAAAGTGATTTCGGGCTCCCCTATCTTGACTTTGGAAAATCACTAAAAATTGTACAAGAATAATTATGGATTAGAATTCATATGATTGAATCCCTAATGAGTCTAATTTCAAGAGAAACAGACAAGAACATTATCTGAATCCCATACTATGAGATAATTAATTTTTAGTAAGGAAAAGTCGAAGCTGTCAAACAGTAGAGCAGGGGTAACTTTAAAGAATAAACTACTTATTGACCAGACAAAAATTCTAGAAATTTTATAGTAAGACATTATATGAGTCTAGTTTCAGGGAAAATTAGCGGATCTTAATTTAGATTTCCGTAGCTCAAGTTATAAATAATTTAGTGGCTATGGCTCGAGTAGACAGCTTGACTGGAATATGAGCAAATAGTGGAG
Source organism: Gossypium hirsutum (assembly GCF_007990345.1). Classification (NCBI taxonomy): domain Eukaryota; kingdom Viridiplantae; phylum Streptophyta; class Magnoliopsida; order Malvales; family Malvaceae; genus Gossypium; species Gossypium hirsutum. Next base: position 24,578,730 of record NC_053429.1, read on the forward strand.
TTATGTGTAATTTCAATTATGTTACCATGAGAACATGTTGTAAGAATTTCGAAAAAAACACGTTACTAAATTGCTTATTATTATTTTCGTACAGGCTTACTAAGCTATAAAGCTTACCCCTTTCCATTTCATTTTTTTTAGTGTTGTCAAGTTAGCTCGAGGTTGGAGATCGTCGGAGGCAGCATCACACTATCAAATTATCAAGCTGAGGTATTAATAAATCTTAAGTGTTTTCAAGTGAGTGGCATGTATAGAGACTTAGTACTTTATGACATGTGTTTCCTGATTTGGTCAATTGAGTTGCCTTATAATGATTCATTTGTATAGAGCCATGAGATATGGCTTATATTTGATCATTGGGTTGTAAAACTAATTGATTTTGCTTGACTATTCTAATGTCTTGATGATGTGCATGTTGTTATGGCTTGATATCGATGGATGTATGATATGGTATATATGTTTGATGGATGAACTTTAATCAATAGATGTGACCATATTCTTAGTATAAAAGTATAAATTTAGAGTAAGTTAATGATGTTGATGAAGAATGAAATTGGTGTGGAATGCCTTAAAGAAACATGCTAATGTGAGTGTGTGATTTGTAACATTAAGGATATGAATTAGACATGACTATAAGTGCTAGATGATTAAGTCGAGAAATTCAAGTATGATGACATGCAAATGCTATGTTTGTAGCCTAATTGAAGACCTTTAATCATTAAATGGATGCCATGTTATATGTCCTTGATATTGTATAAATGTGCGAGGTTTATGGTTGACCAAGGCTTGGAAAATAGCCTAAGTGTTGGCCACACGGGCAGAGACACGGCCTAATCCACACGGGCGTGTAACTCTCCAAACATTGAAAATTTCTTTAAATGTTGTAAAATTTTTAAAAGTTCTCAGTTTAGTCCCGAACCACCCCCGATGTATGTTTGGGCCTTGTAGGCCTGTATAAAGGATGATATGCATGTTTTTGAATGTTTTTGAATTGGTTGAAATTTTATGGCCGGGTTTTACATGTATGTGTATGTTTAAGTCCGGTAATGCCTCGTATCCTATCCCGACATCGGACAAGGGTAAGAGGTGTTACAATTTTGGCAATCGATTCAATTATGTTTTGGTGGAAGACTCGATGGAAAAACTCATGTGTTGTTATTTTTCTGATTATACTGGTTGTTACTCTACTTTATGCATATGAAATTTATGTTGTTTATGTCACAGTTAATTCCAGTACGTCTGAAAGATATTCTCCTTCTAGATTTTTCTTTGGGGTATCATCAATTTTTTTAGCAATTAATATCTTCTTATTATACCGCATGGTCTTCAATAGAAATAGCTTGGATGTGGACGAGTGTGTCCGGAAGGCTCATAAATTTGCATATTTTGACAGAATAAAAATGGATTATATTCTAGGGAGTTTAGTAGGGCTTTACATCTTGGACTTCTTTATCTTGGCTTTCCTAGCATTCTTATTGTCTACTTTATCATATACGGTCCATTTGTAAAGGATATACATTAGCTTGGGGCTATTACAATTGATATGATTATAATTCTTGTTTATATCATGCAAGCATGTTGGTGCAGGTCTCATCTTTTTAAAAATTGTGTTGCTACACTTAGTGTTGCTGAAAATATATTGGGTTTTCCTATTTAGATTCAGAGTGCATTATTGGTATTTAATCCATTTGCTTTAGTTATACAGTTGTAGCATATGTCTTATTAGAGCATTGTGGTCCGTCTAAAGGGAGGTTTTCATAGGAACAAGCAAAATAATACTTCTAGTTCATTTGATGGTTGTGGCTCTAGTATGGTTCAATGCTTTGATGTTAATGATTGGACTAGTTTCATTGCGTATCCAACTTTTAGCTTTCAAGATGGGATAAATAGTGGTAAAAGTGTAGACGGTGGAAGATCAAGTTTAGCATCGCACATTAGTTCTCATTACTTAGATAATCTCGAATTATGTCAACAAGTTAAAACTGAATGTTATTTTTCGTATGAACTAATACACTTGGTTATGACTTTTGATTGGTATTATGAGGGAATTATGATAGATTTTATGTCTAGATTATCTTGACGACAAGAAGAAATAATTAATATGAATTGTTACTATCAAGTTGATAAAATTGACTCATTTGTTTTAGTCAGAACGAATTATTCACTTGAAGAGCTACTTGAGTTGTATGTATTTGAGTTATCTTTATATTCAGGAATAAATTTTACGAAGTCATGAGCAAGCAGAAGGACAGCCAGAATGAGAAATTCAGATTTATAAGACATGATACAAGGATATATCAATCAGATCAGTGATAGTAAGGAAAATGTTATTATGGGTTACATCCATTTTGATATTAGTAGCTATCATGCTTGTATTTAAAATGATATTGTTTGAAGCTTTTCATGAATGGAATGTAGAATCTTGGTATGTAGTCAGATAGAGCGATAACAAGTTAGTTGGGTCAAAGTAATTGGAATTATTATCAGTTGAGAGCTATAGATGTAAATGTGTCTGAAACATCATTCAGAATCTGTTATAAAATTTGTGAATTTTCGCTGAACTCTATGAATTAACTAATATAGCTGGAATCTAATGATCTTGGTTTTTCGATTATGTTTCAAAAAATAATTATTTAAGAATTTCTCGGTAGTTGTACTATTAATGGTAAAGCTCTTATAGGAAAACATCAAATTTGTTTAGTCAAGTCAAGCATCTACTTCAACCTCAACTAGACAAAAATTTATTGTTTATAGAAACGTTTCATACAAGTGATCTTGAATTATGATGGTTTGAGTACTAAGAAGTCGAGGGTTAAACCGTTAATTCTTTATAGAATTTTTTAAATGCAGAGAGGAATATTCGAATTAGTGCACTGAACAATTTGGAGGCATTACTTGTATGGTGAGAAGTGTATCATTTACATGGATCACAAGAGCCTCAAGTATCTCCTCACTCAGAAAGATTTAAATCTTAGGTGAGTTAAATCTTAGGTAGCATAGATGGATTAAGCCGCTTAAGGATTATGATTGTTTGATTGAATGCCACCCTGGTAAGGCCAATGTGGTGGTCGACGCGTTGAATCGTAGGGCTATGCCTGATCTGAGAGCAATGTTTGCTTGTCTTAGCTTATTTGCTAATGGTAGCTTGTTAGCTAAGCTCCAAGTGAAACCAGTGTGGATTGAACAGATTAAGAGTAAATAGTTGGAAGATGAGTCACCAGGTCTTCGGTTCCGTCAGATCGAGAATAGTAATACTGTGGATTTTGGGCTGAATAGTGAAGGGGTACTCTGTTTCTGAGGCAGAATTTGCATACCTAAGGATACTGATTTGAGGCAGACTTTACAATGAGAGGCGCATAATAGCCTCTATGCTATGTACCTAGGTGCGAATAAGATGTACAGAGGTCACCGAGAGATATATTAGTGGCCGGGTCTTAAGCATGAGATTACTGAATTTGTGGGGAAATGCCTGACTTGCCAACAGCTTAAAGCGGAACATTAGTTGCCTTCTGGGTTGCTTCAGCCAATTAAGGTTCCACTGTGGAAATGGGAAAGGGTAACTATAGACTTTGTGAGTGGGCTACCCCTAACGCCATTTAAGAAAGATTTAGTGTGGGTCATCGTGGATCAGTTGACCGAAACTACCCATTTCATACCAATTCGCACCGATTATTCACTGTAGAAACTGGCTAATCTGTATGTATCCGAGATAGTGAGACTGCATGGGGTACCAGTTTCCATAATATCTGACAGAGATCCTCGCTTCACATCTCGATTCTGGAAGAAGTTACATGAAGCTCTAGGTACACAGTTGGACTTCAGTACTGCATTCCATCCTCAAATAGATGGCCAGTCAGAGAGGGTGATTCAGATACTGGAGGACATGTTAAGGAGTTGTGTAATTGACTTCCGAGGCAATTGGGAGGATTATTGTCCGCTAGAAGAATTTGCTTACAACAACAGCTACCAGTCTAGCATACAGATGGCACCTTACGAAGCACTATATGGTCGTATGTGTCGCACTCCGTCATGTTGGACTAAGTTGGGTGAGTGGCATTTTCTGGGTCCTAAGCTAGTATCTGATATCAAAGATAAGGTCATCGGACAGAAAAAAAGTCATATGCGGATTTGAAGCGTAAGGAAATTGAGCATTTTGTGGAAGATTCTGTCTTTCTGAAGGTCTCGCCATGGAAAAAGGTGTTGATATTTGGGCGTAAGGGCAAATTGAGCCCAAGATTTATTGGGCCTTACCGCATATTGAGACGTGTAGGACAAGTTGCCTACCAGTTAGAGCTACCTCCGGAATTAGAGTAGATCCATGATGTGTTCCACGTCTCTATGTCAAGACGCTACCGCTCTGATCTTACGCATGTTGTGCTGGTTAAGGAGATTGAAGTTAGACCAAAACTGACTTTCGAGGAGGAGCCAGTCCAGATTTTGGATCATGAGGTAAAATTCTTGAGAAGGAAATCAATCCCATTAGTGAAAGTTCTTTGGCGGAACCAGGGTTCTGAGGAGGGTACGTAGGAACCCAAGGAGGCGATTCGATAACAATATCCTCATCTGTTCTGACAGGTAAATTTCGAGGCCAAAATTTTCTTTAAGGGGGTAGAATTGTAATGCCCTAATTTCTCAAATCTCGGAATCCCTGTTAAAATTATTTTTGTATGGTTGTGACGTGGGTGTATGTCTGCCTTAGTGGTTTAGTGCTCTGGGAGTGTCTGGGAAGTCATGGGTTCAAGCTTTGGCTTGAGAGAAATTTTCCTCCTAGTTGAATAAACCCTGTCTTTAGATAGTAGGGTTCTTAAATAATTATGGTTAAGTTGTGTCACAGAAAGCTGGTCGGTTTAGGGGATAGTGGCGTGTTACTATAGCTAGAAGACTGGAGTTTGAGTCCTGCTGCACAGAAAGGGGTGTTTATTTTGCTACTGTGCCGTGTAAGAGATTGAATGGTAGTGGAACTCTGATCTATTTTGCGGTTGGAGTGTTGGAGGGGGAAGGGAGTGTATGGCTGAATTTCAATAGGAGTGGGAGAGGATTTTGAACTGGTCAAAGGAGAAATTTTGGGAGATAATTGTGGAGTGAATCGTGGAGTAGGAGAGTAGGGAGTTGTTTGCTGAAAGTGTGATTCTCTTTGTACAAAAATCGGTTTTAGGCAACTACTGCCAAAAATATTTAGTTTTTCCTCCTTTTTTTTCAGTAACACTTCCTCTGTGGCTCTTTTCCCTCTCTTGGTTGTGCCTTTGGTAGCCGAACATCTCCTTGGCCATTCTGGTTTTTGCATTTTGTGATCGTGGTTTCTTTTGATTATTCTTTTGTTTAGTCGGTTCTTGTTCTTGCTCTTTTGGATGATTCTCTCTTCCTTTTTCCTCCCAAAAATTTCTTCCCTCTCTCAACCCTTCCTTTCTGACCTCTTGCATCTTGGCCGCATATTGTATCCTTCCATCATTCAATCATTCCTTTTTTGGCCGAATTTTGTCAGGTAAGTTTTTTCCCTATTGTTTTCCCTTTTGCTTTACTTGGATAAACACAGTTTCTTTCTTCTGCTTCGTGTTATAATCGGTACCCTCCTTATTTACTGTCCCAAATTAATTCTCTCTTCCACTGATTTTTCACTCTTGATACTGTTGGTTCCACCCTACGTGAGTCAAAGTGGTAAGTCGTTTGGTAATGGTGGAAGTCTAGCCTCAATCAGTTGGGTTGTATTATTCATACTTTTCTTAAGTTCTTAATATTTGGTTCTATCTATTGGTAATTGATAGCTATTAATCGTATCGAGTAAGGTTTATCTTCAGAGTGGTAGACTATGTTCGTTTGGAGCAGTAAGGTAAACAACATTTCTATGAATCAATTGTGTTGGTTTAGGTTTAAGCATATCTAACATTAGTTGTGGAATGATCAATGGTTTTAGGTGCAAGTTCGTTCCAGGAGGGGTACGCATCTAGAACCCAAACAGGTGTGTAACCACACTACTATTAGCATAGATCGGTAGAAAGTCGAAAAGCCAAAAAGTGGGCTCCTGACACCACACGGGCGTATGCTCGCCCGTGTGGTAGGCCATGGTGTAAACCATGGCCGTGTGGTTGATGAAGCGACCATGAGCGTTTTCATGGACTGCCGCGATATTTGGCCATTTTCGGCCGAACTGGGCCGTGTGGGCTCAAAGGGCCTGTGGGCCCCATGTGAGAAAATCGCACAAAAGGGTTATAAGTCTTGGGCCAGCGGTGTAAACCACACAGCTAAGGCCGTTTTGGGCTATGTGGGCCATATGAGCGTATAGGCCCACATGGGCTCGCAATATGGGCTGTAGGCCCATTATCACTGATTGGCTGATAACGTTGCATGGGTCGTCCAAGATGACTGTGGACCTACTGTTGGGTCGGTAAACATATTTAAAACCCATACTGATGAAATGACCAATATACTCTGTGAGGTAAATTGACTAAAATACCCCTGTATTATGTATGATTGTTTTTGAGCATGACATTTGCTGCATACAGGTATGATATTATGTTGCATTACATGGGGTAGGATATATGATGTTGGAGGAAGTGTACTGAGAGGCTATAAGCCTATCACGACAGCTTTGCTGCAATTACTATTTTAGTACCGCAACCGGAACGACTTGCTGTGTAGGGTCAGGTGGGTCGATTTAATCCCCACATGGTGTGTAGGGCTGGTACGGAGATGGTATGTAGCGGATGGATTGAGTAGGATTCTTTGTTTACATACTGTACTAAAATGGGCTCAGGCCCAGACTGCTATTGCTACTGCTATTGAAAAAGGGGTAAAGGCCCCTAACTGGAAATGAAAGGGCTTAGGCCCAGATTTCTCTTTCTTTGATTGTTTACTGTTAGGGGATTTCACACACTGAGTTTTTGTAAACTCACTCATCTGTTATCTGTGCAGGAAATCCTCAGGCTTAGATGGATCGAGGCGTCGGAGGACTCAGTGGTGGCCACTCGACGTAGTTATTTTATTATATATTATAATTAAGATTTTATTTTTTGGTTTTCATTATGTAATAAGGCCTCTTAAAGTTTATTTTAATTTGGAGATTTAATTACTCTATTTTACCTGTTAGAAATAGGACTCGGATTTTCAAGAAAATATAAACAAATATTTTTCTGAAAACACGACATTTACACAAACACATTTTGAAAGCTTCTGCAATAAACACCGTTTTAAAGTTTAATAACCAACTACTATAATTAATATATTGCTAAAACAACATGAGTTTTCACAATGAGCCAGACTTTCTAAACTTTTGTTAATAACATAAAGAAGATTTTATGTAGAACAGATTTTTTTCTTTTTCCCATGGAATCTATGTTTTAACACCTCAATGTGACATCACAAATTCTGCCGTAACATCTAGGCCGAGCTTAGGGTGTTACAGTATTTAACGAGGTAAGTTTGTATGAACTGTAATCATTTTAATGTTGTTTAAATTGAATGTTTACTGTGTTGTTTTAATATAAATGAATCAATATACAAATGTATTCCTAACAGCTAAATTTTGGGCCTAGTCGAAACAGTGATTTTGGGACCACTAATCCAAAGTCGGAGAAAGTATTTTACTATTAATTTTAAGTCATAACATGTTTATATTAGTGCATGAAAATTTTGGTGAAGTAATTTTAGTGATTGCATGCTTAATTGTGAAAAAGGACTAGATCACATAAAGTACAAAAGTCCTATTTTGATATCTAAGGGTGTCAAATAGCTAGAAAACCTAAATTGGAGGTCTTTAAAGGACAATTAGACCCTTTAGATTAGCATGGCCGGCCATAGGAGACAGAGGTGGTCAAAAGTAAAAAATTTGGTAAAATTAGGTGTTGAAATTGAATAAAATAAAACAAATAGTAAAAGTTGTCATTTTTTTCATCTCTCTCTTTCTTTTCCACCGATTTTTCTCCAAGAAAATGGCCATAGAAGCTTGAAAAATTTTCAGCAACTTAAAGCCTTTACAAGTAAGTGATTTGAGGGTTTTTTTGAATATTTTTGTACTTTTGAGGTCCTTGTAGCATGAGCTTTCTAACAAGGGGACTATTTTGCAAAATGGTTGAAAGTCTAGGGTTTTACCATGATAGTAGACATGTTGATTTCTGAAATTCTATGGAAGAATATGAGTTATAGTTGTGAAATAAACAACTTTTGTGAAGTAGTTTTCATGGAAACCCTAGCTAAGGACCATTTTGCATAAGTTCTAAAATAGGTGATAAATGTGTAAAATAATGAGAATTGTAGGCTGCTCCTAGCATGAAAAGTATTTAGCTAGGCTTGGTTAAGGAGAAAATGGGATAAAATTTGATTTTCGAGTCTAGGGGCAAAATGGTCATTTTAGCCAATTCTGAATTGTTGAGTACCTAGATCGATAAAATGAATAACTTGTGAATTTTTATCATTTTAGATCAAGAATTACACAATCCGGGCCTAGATCGGGGAAAAGCAAAGCTAGCAGACTAAAATCGACTAGTCACCTACATTTTGATCACCGAGGTAAGTTGTATGTTAATAAGGCAACTATATCTTTATGATGTGAAGTTGTACTGATATGGCATAAATTGCTTTGGATTTGAGTATGAGAATACATGTTGAGAAATTAACATAGTAAGGACTTCCATTGAACATTTGGAATAAACTTGGATATTGGTACCTTGATATTAGGAGATATGTGAGCTAATGTAAGACATGTCAGGGACATGCATCAGCCACAATATGAGAGCCAGTGTAAGACATGTCTGGGACATACATCGGCCTTAAAATATTTAAGCCAATGTAAGACATGTCAAGGACATGCATCGGCCACAATATGAGAGCCAGTGTAAGACATGTTTCGGACATGCATCGACCTCGAAATATTTAAACCAATGTAAGACATGTCTGGGACATGCACCGACGTTGAGACAAGAGCTAGTGTAAGACATGTCTGGGATATGCATCGGCCTTGAGATAGACAAGCTAGTGTAAGACCTGTCTAGGACATGGCGTCAGCTTGTTGTGTGTCAGTGTAAGAACTGTCTGGGACATGGCATCGACACCGATAGATGAGAGCCAGTGTAAGACCTGTCTGGGACATGGCTTCAGCCTCACTATATGAAAGCCAGTGTAAGACCATGTCTGGGACATGGCGTCAGCATCTTAATCCATGTTAGGGTTACTGAGTGAGTTATAATTTATAATGAAATTAGAAAAGTTGTGATTATGTGATGAGTGGTACAGGTACCTAATTGAAAAGTATGAGATATGGGTTCAGTGTATGCTATACAAGTAGTATGGGATGGTGATGAGTAAGTTGTACTCACGTTTATTTATGGTATTCATGAATCCACAATGAAAGATTTTGAGCATATTGCTTTATGATAAGTAGTTGTTGTTTACTTTCTTGCAACTTACTAAGCTTTATGCTTACCCAATTTCCTTTCCATTTTCTTATAGTGCCACCAAAGTAGCTTGATGATCATCACTTACGTTGGAGAAGCCAGTCACACTATCATCCGAAGCACTTGATTATGGCATGTATAGGACCTTGACTTTTGAGTTTTGTGTCATTGTAAATTTGCCAAATATGTTGGCTTACTTTAGCATTTGATTCATTTTGTATAAGGCCATGGAAAATGGCTAACATTGAAAGTTATTATGTGAATGCAAACTAGCCTTTCATGAATGTGAACTTGTTAGCATGGTTGATTATATGTAATGTATAGGGGTCTTAGCTATGGTTGTTTGGTTGAGAAATCATATTTAGTTAGACCTTGACATGTTGGTTGGCATTAGATTTTGTTTCAGGGTGGCAAAGGCTTTGTAGATAGCTTTATATTGTCCACACGGGTAGACACACGGGCTTGAGACTAGGCCGTATGTGACACACGGTCAGCCCCATGGGTGTGTTGTTCGGCTGTGTGTCCCCTGAACGTAAAATTTGTAAGTCAGAATACATGGTAGTACACACACTGGTAGAGACACGACCGTGTGTTTCAATCGTGTGGAGGACACGGCCTCTGGCCACGAGCGTGTGCCTTGGCTATGTGCCTCAATTTGGATGCTGACGTCAGAAACAGAATGTCAAGGTTTTTAGACGTGGGCTAGGACACAGGCGTGTCATGGCTATATGAGGGACACGGGCCATAGACACGGACGTGTGTCAAGCCATGTGAAAACCCTTGTAGGTTCAAATTTGGAATTTAATTCACACGGGAATGGGACACAGGCGTGTCCCTAGATGCTTAGGCCGTGTGTGTCACATGGGCCATTAACACAGCCATGTTATAATGACCACAAGGGCGTGTGCCTTGTTTCGAGTGATATTTTTCGAAGTTTTCATAAGTGATCGATTTAATCTCAGACCATTTCCAAAGCATGATTTGGGCCTCGTAGACCCATATTAGGAATCAATAAACTATGAAAGGAATGTTTTAATTTGACCTAGATTTTACATTTCACAAAAGATCGAATGCACGTGTTTAAGTCAGGTAATACCTGGTGCCCAGCTCTAGTCTCGGACTTGGGTAACGGGTGTTACAGTATCAATGCTATGATGAATTGATGGATAACAAGTCCCAGTTGAACCTTAAGAATTCTTAATATACAAATGACATGTCATTAGGGATTTCACGTTTCGGGCGCTGGTCTTGAATGTCTTACCGATGGTTGCAGTTGATAAACCGTATCCCATGCTTAGCACATTTATGGATGGTTTCTCCTTAGATTTGGTGAATTCGATGCTCCTAATTCTTTAATTTCATGTTTTATACTTAGGTGAGCATAGAAGAGTAAAAAAAGTGAGAAACGGGCCAAAAACGGAGAAAATGGACCCACATGGGAAATCAACACGGCCTGGACTTCCTCACACGAGCGTGTCACACGGTCGTGTCCCTTTGGCAGGATCGAAGCACGACTTACACGGGTAGACTACACGCCTGTGCCTATTCAACAGCCTTGACCACGGGCTGGAGTAATCGCACACGGGCGTGTCACATGGGCATGTCCCTGTCGAGCCCAAGTATAACCCTATTCAAAAAAGGCTAATTTTGAGGGCTCTTAAGCATTCTAAAGCCTATTTAAACACCTAAGGAGGCACTCAGGAGGGGGGACGTAGAGTAGGAGGCGAGGAATTACTCAAGGGAAGTCGATTGGTCCATCTCAGAATCGAATTCATCATCAAAACTGGAGATCTCCCTTCAATTTCCATTCAGGGGTTTTGGGTTTTCTTTATGTTTTGTATTCATTATTCTTCTGAGATGTTTTCTTCTATAATTATGAACTAAACCCCCTAAACACCTAAGGGGAATGAAACCTAAGACGGATCTTGTTATTATTATCTGAATTGTATGATAAATATTTGACTTGTTCTTAATTATATGTTCTTAATTCTTGTTTTAATATTCTAGCATATTGATTTGAGTTAATGCTCTTATTCAGAGGAGGAATAAACCTTGTCTAAGAGTAAATTTGTCATAATTAAGTGGAGTTGTTTGCACGCCTAGAGATAGGGTATAAGATTTTGCTGAATTAGGGTGAAACCTAATAAAAGGATCCACAGATCGAGTTAATGCAACACTAGGTGTTAATTAGAAAGAGATTTCAATTAATCAACCTAGGGTTAGACGTTATTAGTCTCAAGAGAGATAATAATATAACTTAGGGATTTCTACGGATCAAGTCAAATAAATTAATCGTCTGATTCAGAGTCAAATAACAAGTGAAGTCTAGGTGGATTTTTCCTTAGGTATTGTCTTAATCAATTGAATTTTCCCAAAAGCTTTTCCCCAATTTCTCTCCATGCACTCTTAGTTTAGTTAATTAATTTAGATAAACAAATCCCTTAATTTTTAGGCTAGATAATAAAAAGAAAGTAATTACTATTACTCTTGGTTCCTTGGGGCTAAAGCTATACTACTGTTCGATAGGTACACTTGCCTTCATCATGATAATAGTTAGTTTCAAGAACGCTTAGTTATAAATTTTTAAAACCTGTCGTGAATATCACATACCAAAGGTCCTGCATTTGTTGGGGGTTCTATACAGCTCCTGTAAGCAGCATCGTGTAGCTTATATTCTGACCTACAGTTCATGTGAATAGGCCCATTTCACAGCTCGTGTGAGCATTCATGTAAAGGAAAGATTACGGTATGTAACACCCCTTACCCGTATCCGTCGCCGGAAAAGGGTACGAGGATTAACAAATTATAGTATATACTATTAAACAAAACCCAACAAAAATATGGCGTGCAATTTGATCATTATAACATATGCCATTAACAATACAAACCAACTTCAAAGGTTTCGTACAAAATGATTAGTTTGATACTATAAGTAGTAATTTGAACCTAGACAATTATGACACGTAACAAAATAACTAAGTCTTCTATACATGCCATATTTCAAAATGTTGAGTTCAGATACCAAGAGTATTGATAGTGCGGGCGGATCTTCTACTATAAGACAAAGGAGAGAAAAGAAAGTAAGCTTATAGCTTAGTAAGTAAGTATATAAATAACAAATAAGAAATCTAATATGTTTACAACACAACACAACTCAATTATATCATATTTTTAATTTTATTGTTTACTCTAATTTGATCAAGCTGTCCCTTTTGCGTCATGATCACTAAATAAATCATAACTCGAGTTACGAAAATCAAAATTCAAATCCGTAAAATTTCCCTGAATCTAGACTCATAAAACTTCTTACTAATTTTTTTTCTAGAATTTTTGGTTCATCCAATTAGTACAGTTTATTAGTTAAAGTTTTATGAGTCTAGATTCAGGGAAATTTTACGGATTTGAATTTCGAGTTTCGTAACTCGAGTTATGATTTATTTAGTGATCATGACGCAGAAGGGACAGCTTGATCAAATTGGAGTAAACAATAAAATTAAAAATATGATATAATTGAGTTATTTTGTAAACATATTAGATTTCTTATTTGTTATTTATATACTTACTTACTAAGCTATAAGCTTACTTTCTTTTCTCTCCTTTGTCTTATAGTGTCGTCCAGCTAGCACAGGAGTCAGAGATCGTAGAAGATCCGCCCGCACTATCAATACTCTTGGTATCTAAACTCAACATTTTGAAATATGGCATGTATAGCAGACTTAGTTATTTTGTTACGTGTCATAATTGTCTAGGTTCAAATTACTACTTATAGTATCAAACTAATCATTTTGTACGAAGCCTTTGAAGTTGGTTTGTATTGTTAATGGCATATGTTATAATGATCAAATTGCACGCCATCTTTTGTTGGGTTTTGTTTAATAGTATATACTATAATTTGTTAATACCTCGTACCCTGTTCCAGCGATGGATACGGGTAAGGAGTGTTACACGGTATATGTAAAGGCACACTATGTGTGAGCTTTCCCGAGTATCCGATGTAATTCTAGATGGTTCAACAGGTAAGAAAAGGAAATGAAATGGTAAGAAAAGGAAATGAAATGGTAATTATTCAAAGGGATTGAATCATGAGCCTATGAAAGGGTTTAAAAACTAAATTATGTTATTACCTATGGAAATTTACATGTCTTATGGTCGATTTCATTTGTTTCATGGACAAGTATACTAACTTGTGAGTTTGATTATGTTATATAGGCTTTCACTAAGCTTATGGAATTGGTGATGATTTTTATTTAATCCTTGAATTGTATAAATGGCATGGTAAGTTATGTTTTAGATTATATGAGCTTACTAAGCACTTGTTGCTTACGTAGTTTCTTTCCTTTGTTTTATAGATTATTAGAAGCTCAATCGGTTGGAAGCTTGCCAGATACCTATCACACTATCCAGCAAGAATTTTAGTAGTTGTTGTGTATTTTGGCCAAGGTTAATAATACATGTATAGGTCATTTTGAATGGTATTTAGTGAATGTGTAAATGGTAATTTGGTATGTTTGTGCTTTGAAGTTTATGTATGGTTGATGAACTTGTAATGCTTGTTAAGTTAGGTCCTCTTGATTACCTTTAGGTAATTGAAATGCATGGTCTTTTGGTATGTTTGTGATGGCTTGAAAAATGGTCTTGTGTGACATGTTTTGATAGATAGTTGAACTAGGTTTTAGGCTTGGAATGTGGCAAAGTTAACTTGATTTTGTAAATGATGTGTGAAGACAGTTGTGGTGCCTTTGAATGGTATATTGGTTAAATGGATTAGGGTGTTTAAACTGGCATTTTTCTTCTTTTTTTTTTGTGTGTGTGAATGCTTTTCAAGTATTGGATGTATGCCCAAATGATATGAATGGTTAAGTATGAATTGCTTTTGTAATGGGTTTCTTTTAGGTAAATTTTGGGTTCACACAAGCTGTCACACAGCCTGGCGAGACAGCCGTGTGTCATTTCGGAGTTTCTTAGCGTTTCAAGTCAGTGAGTTACAAGGCCTAGCACACCGCCTGGCACATAGGCGTGTGGGACAACTCAATGAGTTACACAGGTGCGGACATAGGCTGGGACACAGTCGTGTGTCCTTTGTTCAAAAGTTACACGGCCTGGAGTGATGTCACAGGGCCTAGCCATACAGCCCGTGTGACCCCTGTTTTCAAATTTTTACAACATTTCCTTAAAACTTCTATTTTGTTTCAAATTAGTGTCAAATTTCCTCAAAGCTATTTTTAGGGCCTCGTAGGCTCTATTTAGGTGCGTAATGTTGATGTTTGATATGATTTGAATGTCATTTATTTATTTCATGTTATTTTCATAAATGTTTCCTGATTGTACGGTAATGCTCCGTAACCCTATTTCGGCGACAGATGCGGGTTAAGGTTGTTACATTTCCAAACAACAAAAGTGCTAATAACATGACTTAAGAATGGTAGACTGAATTAATGAATGTTTTCCAAAAATAACAAAGATAAATCACAATTTTCCCTAAAAGAGAGGGTACATAAGGTTTTCAACAAACAATAAGGTAGTAGTGAAGCATATTTGACCAATGTGATCTCCACGATTCGTTCCTGACCACCACTTCAGAACTTAACTAGCATAGTAACTAAACAAACTTGGCGTACTATACCTTTGGCGATACCCATATTACCCCAAAAACCCTTAATATTTGTACCAATCTTTTCTTCTTTACATCTCCACACATTCAGAGAACAACCCTTACCTGATACTCCAACGTCAACTATGCACTCGATGAATTCGCCGAAAGCATCTGTTGGACTCAAACTACTTTCATGTAATATCCTGAATTAGGTCTTAATCGAAATAGTGGTTTCGTGACCATAAATTCAAGATAGAAATAATTATTTTATAATTATTTTGATGATTATGATATGATTGCATGATTGTGTGAAAATTTCGTGATGAAATTCTATACCTAAAGTGCTTAAATTGAAAGTAGGGACTAAATCGAATAAGTTGCAAAATTTGCATTCTAGAAGTTTTTAGTATGAAATTGCATTGAAATATTAATTAGGAGATCTTAAATAGCAATTTCACCAATTTTAAGTTCATGGACAAAATTAGGACATGGAAGGAATTTTGAAAGTTTAATAAGGAGGGGCATTTTGGTCATTTGGATATTAAATGAAATAAAATGGGAAAAATAACACAAAATTGGTCATCATCCTCCTTAGTTGCTGCCGAATTCTCCCTCTCTCCATAGCTAGGGTTTCTTCAACTTTCAAGCTCCATAGTAAGTGATTTCAAGCCCCGTTTTTAATGTTCTTTATGTTTTTAGAATCCCGGAAACTCGATTAAGCTTATGCTAGCAATAATTCAACCTAGGGTTTATATTTGGAAAAATAACCATAGGTGAAATTTGTGAATTTTGATGTTCTATGATATAATATGGGGTTTTAAATTATGTTAGACAACTTGTGCTACTCGGTTTTGAGTGAAAACGAGTAAAAGGGCTTAATCGACAAAAATACCTAATAGTCACAAGTATATGTTAGAGTGAGAATTTGATGTTGCCATAGAAGGGAAAAGTGATCAGCATGTTATAAAACATAAGAATAAGGAATAAAGTTTAATTCCCGAGCCTAGGGGCAAAAGTGTAATTATGCAAAAGTTTAGGGGCAAAAGTGTAATTTTTTCAAAGCTCATATTAAATGTTGTTTTGATGAATGTATGTATTAAATAAGATTAATTTGATATTATAGATCAAGAGAAACGAGATTCAAGTCGCGATCGAGGAAAAGAAAAGATTGTGGACTAAATTGCAAAATCTTTATATTTTGGTACCAAGGTAAGTTAATGTGTAAATAATGTAGCATAATTGTTATTTTTAAGTTATTGATGTTAATTATATGATACGCTGATTTTTAATCGTGAAATATCATGCTTTGTGGTTAATGTTGAGTAATATGCAAAATTATGTTTACTACTTGATAAATATGAATTGCTACCGAGTATCGGTTCCGATATTCCATGGAAGACGACAAATGTGAGATCGAGGGAAAAAGCCCGTTTGAACCTTAGGAATAGATTAGGATACAAGTGACATGTCACTAGGATGGTTCAGCATCCGAACTCGTTGAGTTGAGTCCGAGTTCACTTATGGATGCGAATGTCCGAACTCGTTGAGTTGAGTTCGAGTTCGTGAGATGTAACTAGGCATCCGAGCTCGTTGAGTTGAGTATAGATGCAAACGCCCGAGCTCGTTGATTTGAGTCCGAGTTCACTTAGGGGCGGGTTACATGATTTCTTGATTACATATGAGGCACTTATGTGCAAATTATCCGTGTATCCGAGTTGTATTCCGATGTGTTCAACGGGTGAAATTTCTAGTGAAATGAAAGAACACTTAAGATACAATCAACGTTTTGGTAAGTGTTGTAAAATGGACACTTTGGACAGGTATGTTCTTAACCCTCGGGTTGATAATAGATACAACAACGATAAGGTGGTAAGATGATGAATGATGTTTAGAAATATGATATATGTTTTGGTGATACCATGCTAAAGTTGTTTGGTATATTTGTATTGTTATGTTACTTGTTAATTACATATGAACTTACTAAGCATTTATGCTTACTCCTTCCTCTTTATTTGCTGTAGTTTTGAACAAGCCAGCTCGGGAATCGGGACGGGTCGAAGGTTCGATCACACTATCCAAAGGACTTTCATCTGGGTAAATGGCTTGTAAAACTTAAGTATGGCATGTATAGCAATATACTTATTTTGTGTAAATAATTTTATGATATAGCCATGATTGGTTGAGAAAATGTTTGACATTAATAAGTCATGGTGATGGTTAAATTTAGATCATGTTTGATATCATGGAAGTTTAATAGGTTATCTAGTTCATAACAACTCATGAAAAGATGAAACTTGCCTTAAAACAGAATATTGCTGCAGCAATGACATGAATTTGAAAAATCACTAAAAATAGTATAAATGGAACTAAATGATGAATAAGTTACGAAATTTAAGCTTAATGAGTCTATTTTCATTTGGATTGAACAAAAATAGGCATATAAATTATAGTTTATGATATATTTAAAATTTTGTGAAACAGGGCCAGAGTGATTTCTGGATCCCCTGTTCTGACTTTACAAATTCATAATAAATTTTAAAAAAATAATTAGAAGTTTTTATTTATATGTAAAGATTTCTTATTGAGTCTAGTTTTAAGAAAAACAAACCTCATAGTCATTGAAATTCTTTACAGAGAGATATCTGATTCGTAATACACAGAGATCAGAGCAGTCGAACCTTGAAACAGGGGAGACTTTAACTAATAAACTGTACTAATTGGCCCAACCAAAAATTCTAGAAAAAAAATTAGTAAATATATATAATAGTCTATATTTAGAGAAAATTTACGGATCTTGATTTCGAGTTTCGTAACTCGAGATATGATTTTTCTTGTAACTGTGACGCGGGTAGCTAGAAAGCTGTGAATGTAGAAACAAATGATTTGAAGTTCTTAATTTGATAAATTATGTTCGGTAACTCCTCAAGCTCGACTCCGGCGATGGTTTCGGGCATGGGGGCGTTACATTTAGTGGTATCAGAGCAGGTTTAGTAGGTTCTCGGACTACGTGTTGTATGTACGGATTTTGCTATACATGCCATATGTATGAATTGTGATAGTGTGACAACTTCTGACCTTTTTAATGATTTTTATATAGTAAATGGATCCCGATCCAGCTATGGCAGATGAAGTAGAGAGTAATGCGCCAGCTCCGGCTAAAGGGGCAGCGCCGACTGAAAACCCACCTCCTACTGTTGGTCAGGGAGGAGGAGAAAGGGATCGGGAAGCCTTTCTCCAAATGATGAGTGCATGGTATACTAAGTTCGTTCGTACGAACCCAAATGTACGACCTCCCCCAATTCCTCAACCTATGCCTCCAATGCCTCAGGGAGTGGATATGATAAAATTTCACAGAACCCCCGTTGACAGAATTCGTAAACAAGGGGCTGAAGAATTTAGAGAAAATATTGATGATGATGCAGAGAAAGCAGAGTTCTGGCTTGAAAATTCTATCCGGGTATTTGATGAATTATCTTGTACACCTAATGAATATTTGAAATGTGCTACATCTTTGTTGAGAGATTCAGCCTATAATTGGTGGAAGACTTTGATTTCGGTGGTACCGAAAGAGAGGGTAACCTGGGAATTCTTTCAAGAAGAGTTTCGGAAGAAATATATTAGTGAAAGATTTATTGATCAGAAATGTAAAGAGTTTCTTGAGCTGAAGCAAGGTAATATGACAGTCTCAGAATATGAAAGAGAGTTTGTTCGATTGAGTAAGTATGCCAGGGAATATGTTCCTATAGAAGCCAAGATGTGCCAACGATTTGAAGACGGGCTCAACGAAGACATTAAGGTATTTGTCGGGATCCTTGAACTGAAAGAAATGGTAGTACTGGTTGATCGAGCTTGTAAGGCTGAAGAACTACTTAAAGAGAAGAGAAAGGTAGAGGTTGAGACACAAAATTGGAAGAAAATGCCAATGAGTAAGGCACCTTCACAGCAACCCGGAAAGTCAAGAAATATGAATCCTCGTTCCCAAGTTTCAGTTGGGCAATAATATGGAAATTTTAAGAAACAGAATGTGGGTCCTAAATCTCAGAATACTTCTACAGCCACTGTAGGGAACTCGAGATTTGTTAAACCTGAGTGCCAGCGGTGTGGTAGAAATCATTTTGGCCCGTGCAGAGAAAATGAATGTTTTCGATGTGGTTCTCTAGATCATTTTATTAGAGACTGCCCAGAGAGAGCTGAGAAAGAAAAATTTCAGAGTGTAAAAGCTAGTGGTGCAAACTTGAGGAGAAAGTATCCGAGAAAAGCTGGAAGTGAAACAAGCAGTAAGAATGTAGCCAGAGATGCAGCAGTTAGTTCTGAAGGAAGAGCTCCGGCTAGAACTTATGCTATTAAAGCGCGTGAAGATGCTTCCTCACCCGATGTGATTACCGGTACATTTTCTCTTTATGATATTAATGTTATTGCTTTGATTGATCCTGGTTTTACTCATTCATATGTATGCATGAAACTAGTGTCTAGTATGAATATACCTGTTGAGAACACAGAATTTATGATTAGAGTGTCGAACCCGCTAGGCAAATGAGTGATAGTTGATAAAGTAAGCAAGAAATGCCCTTTAATGATTCGGGGTCATTACTTTCCGGCCGACTTGATGTTGTTTCCGTTTGATGAATTTGATGTTATTTTGGGTATGGATTGGTTGACATTGCATGATGTTATAGTAAATTGCAAAGAAAAGGTTATAGAATGAAAACGGTGAAACTCTGCGGGTTGAATCAGATAAATCAGAGGTATTGTCTAGTGTGATTTCTTCGATGTCGGCTCAGAGATATTTGAGAAAGGGTTATGAAGCTTATTTGGTGTATGTAATTAATACAAAAGAAGTTGAAAAGAAAGTTGAATCAGTGCCAGTTGTGTGTGAATTTGCGGATGTATTTCCAGAAGAATTGCCGGGTTTGCCTCCAGTCAGGGAAGTAGAATTTGGTATTGATTTGATACCGGGAATAGCTCTGATCTCGATTGCTCCATATAGAATGGCACCAACAGAGTTGAAAGAATTAAAGTCGCAGTTGCAAGAGTTGACTGATAAAGGCTTTGTGAGACCGAGTTTTTCACCTTGGGGTGCTCCCATGTTATTTGTGAAAAAGAAGGATGGTTCTATGAGATTATGTGTTGATTATCGGCAGTTAAATAAGGTGACAGTCAAAAACAAGTATCCATTGCCGAGAATTGATGATTTGTTCGATTAGCTAAAAGGAGCGACATGGTTTTCAAAGATTGACTTGAGATCTGGGTATTATCAGCTACGAGTGAAAGAGTCAGATGTGCCTAAAACTGCTTTTAGAACAAGGTACGGTCATTATGAATTTTTAGTTATGTCATTCGGGTTGACAAATGCTCCTGCTGTGTTTATGGACTTAATGAATCGCATATTTCGGCCATACCTGGACAGATTTGTTGTGGTGTTTATAGATGATATTTTAATTTATTCAAAAGATGAGACAGAGCATGCTGAGCATTTGAGGATAGTTTTGCAAACTTTGAGAGATAAGCAGTTGTATGCTAAGTTTAGTAAAAGTGAATTTTGGCTCCGGTAAGTTGGATTTTTGGGTCATATTGTTTCAGGTGATGGTATACGGGTTGTCCTAGTAAAATTTCAGCCATTGTTGATTGGAAACCACCGAAAAATGTAACTGAAGTTAGGAGTTTCTTGGGGCTAGCTGGGTATTATCGGCGGTTTGTAAATGGATTTTCTATAATTGCTGCTCCTATGATAGACTACTCCGAAAGGATGTTAAATTTGAATGGACGGAAGAATGTCAACAGAGTTTCGAAGAATTGAAAAAGTTATTAACTGAAGCACCAGTGTTGATACAACCCGAATCAGGTAAGGAATTTGTGGTGTATAGTGATGCTTCTCTAAATGGTTTGGGGTGTGTACTCATGCAAGAGGGAAAAGTGGTGGCTTATGCTTCGAGACAGTTAAAACCTCATGAGAGGAATTATCCTACTCACGATTTGGAATTGGCTGCGGTGGTATTTGCTTTGAAGATTTGGCGACATTATTTGTATGGTGAAAAGTGCCGAGTATATACCGATCACAAAAGTCTTAAATACTTGATGTCACAAAAAGACTTGAATTTGAGACAGCGAAGATGGTTAGAGTTATTGAAAGATTATGAGCTTGTTATTGATTATCATCCGGGAAAAGCGAATGTGGTTGCCGATGCTTTAAGCAGAAAGTTGTTGTTTGCTTTGAGAGTTATGAACACTCAGTTGAAAATGTTAGATGATGGTTCGATTCTAGCAGAGTTAAGAGCAAGACCAATGTTTTTACAAGAGATTTTTGAAGCTCAGAAAAATGATCAAGATTTGCTAGCCAAGAGAAAACAGTGTGAAGCTGATACAGGATCAGATTTTAGAATCGGTTCTGATGGTTGTTTGATGTTTAAAAATCAGATTTGTGTACCGAAAATGATGAGTTGATTCAAAAGATTTTGCATGAAGCACGTAATGGTTGTTTAGCGGTTCATCCGTGCAGTACGAAGATGTATAATGACTTGAAGAAAATGTACTGGTGGAGTGGAATGAAAAGAGATATTTCCGAGTTTGTATCGAAGTGCTTAGTTGTCAACAAGTGAAAGCTGAACACCAAGTACCTTCGAGATTACTTCAGCCTATTATGGTTCCTGAATGGAAATGGGATCGGATTACTATGGATTTTATATCAGGGTTACTGTTAACTCCAGGGAAGAAAAATGCCATCTGGGCAATAGTTGACAGACTGACTAAATCGGCTCATTTTATTCCGGTACGTACAGATTATTCTCTTAATAAGTTGGCTGAATTGTATATCCGAGAGATTGTTAGACTTCATGGGATACCTTTGTCAATCATTTCAGATAGAGATCTGAGGTTTACCTCACGGTTTTGGCAAAAGTTGCAAGAGGCACTAGGTATAAAGCTAAATTTTAGCACTGCCTTTCATCCACAAACTGATGGACAATCAGAGAGAGTAATTTAGATTCTTGAAGACATGCTCAGATGTTGTGTATTGGAATTTCAAGGTAGTTGGGAAAAGTATTTACCGTTGGTAGAATTTGCTTATAATAATAGTTATTAGACAAGTTTGAAGATGGCACCTTATGAAGCATTATATGGTCGTAAATGTCGGATGCCATTGTATTGGACTGAACTCAAGGAAAATCAGATTTATGGAGTTGATTTAATAAGAGAAACCGAAGAAAAGGTGAAAGTGATTCGAGATTGTTTGAAAGCTGCTTCAGATAGACAGAAATCTTATGCGAATTTGAAACGAAAAGAAATGGAGTTTCAAGTTGGTAATAAGGTATTTTTGAAAGTCTCTCCATGGAAGAAAGTCCTTAGATTTGGACGAAAGGGCAAGTTAAGTCCGTGTTTTATTGGACCGTATGAAATAATTGAAAAAGTTGGACCGGTAGCATATCGGCTAGCACTACCACCTGAAATAGAGAAGATTCATGATGTGTTTCACGTATCTATGTTACTTCGGTATCGTTCGGATCCTTCACATATAATTTTACCGACAGAAGTTGAACTACGATCGGATATGACTTATGAAGAAGAACCGATTAAGATTTTAGCTCGAGAAGTCAAACAACTAAGAAATAAAAGTGTTGCACTTGTGAAAGTGTTGTGGCAAAAGCATGGGGTAGAAGAGACTACATGGGAACCTGAAGAAACTATGAGAAACCAATATCCACACCTGTTTACCGGTAAGATTTTCGAGGACGAAAATCCTTAAAAGGGGGGGAGAGTTGTAATATCCTGAATTAGGGCTTAATCGGAATAGTGGTTTTGTGACCACAAATTCGAGATAGAAATAATTATTTTATAATTATTTTGATGATTATGATATGATTGCATGATTGTGTGAAAATTTCGTGATGAAATTCTATACCTAAAGTGCTTAAATTGAAAGTAGGGACTAAATCGAATAAGTTGTAAAATTTGCATTCTAAAAGTTTTTAGTATGAAATTGTATTGGAATATTAATTAGGAGATCTTAAATAGCAATTTTACCAATTTTAAGTTCATGGACAAAATTAGGACATGGAAGGAATTTTGAAAGTTTAATAAGGAGGGGCATTTTGGTCATTTGGATATTAAATGAAATAAAATGGGAAAAATAACACAAAATTGGTCATCATCCTCCTTAGTTGCTGCCGAATTCTCCCTCTCTCCATAGCTTGGGTTTCTTCAACTTTCAAGCTCCATAGTAAGTGATTTCAAGCCCCGTTTTTAATGTTCTTTATGTTTTTAGAATCCCGGAAACTCGATTAAGCTTATGCTAGCAATAATTCAACCTAGGGTTTATATTTGGAAAAATACCCATAGGTGAAATTTGTGTATTTTGATGTTTTATGATAGAATATGGGGTTTTAAATTATGTTAGACAACTTGTGCTACTCGGTTTTGAGTGAAAACGAGTAAAAGGTCTTAATCGGCAAAAATACCTAATAGTCACAAGTATATGTTAGAGTGAGAATTTGATGTTGCCATAGAAGGGAAAAGTGATCAGCATGTTATAAAACATAAGAATAAGGAATAAAGTTTAATTCCCGAGCCTAGGGGCAAAAGTGTAATTATGCAAAAGTTTAGGGGTAAAAGTGTAATTTTTTCAAAGCTCGTATTAAATGCTGTTTTGATGAATGTATGTATTAAATAAGATTAATTTGATATTATAGATCATAGAAACTTGGCACATCCCTAGCTTGGTCCCTCCCGGCGTACTATTTTCGTTCTCAGACCTACATGCCAAAGGACATACATAAGTTCATAGAAACTTAAAGGGCCTCAGTCGTTTTTACCTTAAATGGTATTGTAGAATTCTTTGAATCAAGGGTTTGGATTCCTTTTTAGACCTTGGCAGATACCTCTCTAATTCTTGGTTGGCGGATAACCATACGTTAATCTCTACACTTAACCATCTTATACTCATTTCATCCGACTAGCGAATCACAGGCCTCAAAGCATATTTTAAATCCCATTACACAATTTTTTTACAAATAGTAGTTGGTTACACTTTCCAGAATGATACTTAGTGGATGTTACTCTTAACATATTCCTTCTTCGAATCCAGCAATTATCAGAACACTAGTTACATCATATTTTCAAACCAATCCAGACAACTAGACTTGCTTTGAAGAATGTAACGTTTAATTCAAGAGATAGAACCCTGTATGACTTCAACCCCGAACCTAAGAATTTCCAAGTTTGGCAGACACTTGCACCACCAATAGTCCAAATACGCCAAGTTCCCTGTCATGGCAGTCACTGTGAAGGAATCATTAAATAGGTCCACTGCTAAGAACACTTTCAGATAATGCCTCATAAGCATGCCCAGGTGTTTCCACAAGGATGGAATAACAACTCACCACAACAGGTTTCCAGATAATTCACCACAAAGGTTTTCCAAATGATACACCACAAGTGTTTTCCAAAGAATTTACCACAAAGGCTTTCCATAGAATTTGCCATAAAGGTTTTCCAGAGAATTACAGTCTTGGCAAACCTTGTGTTTATGGTCCCGGTGAACTATATCTTTGCCAAGCTAGCCTTTGAGTTTACTGTCCTGATAGACCAACACAATGGATGCCATGGAGTCTCACTCACAAGGTCTTACACCATCTCACCATCTTGGTGTATTATCAAATAATGCTATGGGGCCTCACCCATATGTTCTTACACTTATCATATTCACCTGCAAGATCGGGCTATGATCTGTCAATCTAGTTTGCAATAAAACTGCCCTACCAGAGGCATTACAAATAAAGATTCTTTCCATATTTTCATATAACACAGATTTTTCAGTACCTAGATCGTATAACAGAAAGGTATTAGGCAAGGATCATACTCGCACCTGAAATATAACTTCTCACACCTACCCAGACTCTATGAGCCAACTTATCATAGTAAAGACACTTATGTAAATCTCATTCATATTTATAATGAAATCGTACTTTCTAACACATAATTCCCAATCCAAGTATATCGCACATTGTCATACCATGCCATACATTGTTCACTTCATTTATGTACTCACAGATACTTCTCAGATAACACACGCACACATTTTTACTTCACTCTACAAGAATACATACTCATTCAGAGAAATATCAGCCATATAATAATCAACATAAAATGACATGTAGGATTTAAGTTCAAAGGCTCACTAAAAACCTACCTTTACTTCAACATAAGTTTCTTTTTCGATTGTGTTTTCTAATCCAGTAGTAGCAAATGCTTAAAAGATCATAAGATTTCAATTAAAATCCCCATTACAGACATTTTACTAAAATTTTAACTACATGTGACCCCCATGCAACTACTTAAAATATCATAACATGTCCATTATAATCCCCATTACAGACATTTTACTAAAATTTCAACTACATGCGACCCCCATGCAGGGCCTTCCTGTAACATTCTTCATTTTTATAATCGTAAAATGAAAAGTTGTAAGACTTACAAGAAAGTAGAATCATCTACTCATTAGATGATATCTTAGTCCAATTTTAACGAAGAAAAAGAAGAGAATGTAGGGGTTAAAAAATAGAACCTGGACATTAAGCAAATAGAAAAAACATTTGAATTGTCCCCTTCCAATAGATATACTCTCGGTCCCCTAATTTCCCTACCAATTCTAGGGTAGGTAAAAGAAAATTCAGTGAAGGTTTACCTTACTGTTGCCCAGTCACGGGGAGGTCAAAATAATCTAATTGACTCTTGTTGAGAAATTACCATCCATGTTGCATGTGATGATTTGTTAATTTAACTTCTTTTAGTGTACAAGAAATCTTTCACACATCTCGCTACTCTACTTTTCACTCTTATCTCTGCTTCTATTGTTGCAAAATCCCAACAACTCCCAACCAAACCCAATACAAAATCCAATTGGCCAATATTCATGCAAACTGGGCGTACCATATCTTGGCAGTGACTCGTGTTTAGTGTAATCTTAAAGACAATTAAGTTTCTTAAAGCTTCCTCATACACTTGAAAGGCTCTGAGGCATACCTCTTCATAGGTGCACACTTTCATCGGCCTTATCTTTCTTCTCTTGCAAAATCATGTGATCAATTCCTTAGATACCTCCAATGGGTGAATGCTTTAATGCTAGTATGCGTTAATAATCTAACTCACCATTAGGTCAATAGGGTGGAAGATTATGTTACCACAATTCCCCTAATAGTCTACATACCTACCTTACTCATCTTTTCAAATCCATCGATTTTTGAAGTGTGACACCTTGAGGAAAGCTACACAAATGAATTCAAACCTCAAAGTAAAAAAGTACTCGAGGAACTTTCGGGAAATACACAATACTCTATAGAAACAGTTCGAGAACAATCTCCTAATAGTAAACTTGCAAACAATTGGTAACATAGGGTGCTTTGTCACTGTGAGAGGGTCTCTTACAAGCATGAGTTCTTCCAATCTAACGAAAGTGTTTTAAACACTAAGTGTTCCGAATAGGAAGATGATGACCCACTCACATATGATGAAGTGAAAAAAGTGTTGATTCCAAGCTCTAGGAAATAGCTATGAAAGCTTAGATGGATTCTATAATTCCAACTTAGTGTGGGAACTTCTAGACTTGCCAGAAGGGATAAAATCCATAGGGTGTAAGTGGATCTACAAGAAGAAAAGAAATGCGGATGCAAAAGTTGAAACCTACAGGGCCAGACTTATAGCAAAATATTTTACTTAGAAAGAAGGTATCAATTATGAAGAAACATTATCTCCAGTTTCAATGCTCAAGTCAATCGACATATTGTTGTCCATTACAATGGCTCTTGATTACTTGATCTGGCAAACGGATGTCAAGACAGTGTTCTTGAAAAGCTATCTTGAAGAGATCATCTATATGTTGGAAAAAATCCAATTTCAAAACAATTTTCTTGCATAGTGAAAAATTAAAATTTTGAAAACCAACCCGGTTTGTGATTTTTATAGCAATAAAACTTAGACCAAAATTGTACCTGTGTTTTCAGATAAGGGGATCCTTGATCTTTTCTGTCTTTCAACCAAATGATCTTTTCTAGTATTCGTGTCCCATGAGCTGCTTCAAGTATGGGCTCAAACCAATTGAATTGAAACAAAAAACTAGAAAAAAAATTCTCTCCTTTTGGGGTGAAAACAAAATTCTCTCTTCTTTAACAGAAATCGGTAAAATTATTATTCTAAAAAAATATTTTTATAAGTTGAGAACAAATTCTCTCTATTTTTCAGTAAAATAACAATCTCTCAAAATTTGTGTTAATAACTCTACGAGTTACGCATACATAGTCCGCCATCCACTAAGGATTTAAGTATGCTACAATATAAATGACACAAGTGAAAAAATGTAGCAACCCGATTTTAGCTAAATCAGAATAGTGGTTTCAGAACCAAAAATCTAAGGTCGTAAAATTCTTTTAATATTGTTTTTGGTGTTTACAACATGTGATTATATATGTGTGAAAGTTTCGTGAAATAATTTTATCGTTTAAGTGGTTAATTTGAGAAAATGACTTAATCGCGTAAAATGCAAAAGCGGCATGCTATAAGTTAAAAGTGCTTAGATGATATGAGACATTAAATGAAAGGTTCTTATGTTGATATTAGACCATTGATAGTGGGAATGGACATAAATGGGTATATATTTGATGATTGAATGTTTTAATAACCAAGGTTCGAATAGTAAATTAGTTATTAATGTATACTAATTAAAACAAAAGCCATATCATCTTTATTTCTTCATCCTAGCTGAATTTGAAGAAGAAAAATAAAGCTTTCATGCTTCCTTAGGGTTCGGCACTTGTGAGCTTCAATTGATCAAGAACGAAAGAATTCAAATTTAGATCTGAAAAATCGAAGGTTATCGAGTAATCGATCCGATTCATCAATTCCGAGTACGAGGTAAGTTTGTACGTGATAAACATTGTTATAATTATGTTTTTAATGCTTTAATAATGCATAAATTGTATATATGCAACTATGATTACGTACGACGACAAATCGACTATGTTTAGCACTTAGTGTGTGTTTCGAGATAGCTTCGGCTATATCTAGCACTTATTGTTCTAGTTGGAATAACTTCGGCTATATGTGTCACTAAGTGTGCGATACAGAGATAGCTTCAGTTTAATGTGATAACACTAAGTGTGGGATATCGTTATAGCTTCGACTAATCATTTTACACTAAGTGTGCGAGTTCTTAGAGTATTGAAAGATTTCCGAATGATTTAACGTATTGAACAAAGAGGGGAGAATGAAATAAATAAATACGGGAAAGTATAGGTACGTACGATACCTATGTGGTAGTTGATACTATGTGTATGAAGCTTGATGGATTTGTATATATATATGATAAATGGTGATGGATTAGAATCGAATGATGATATGAGACTTACTAAGTGTTTATTAATTGATGATTAGTATATTATGAACTGTTGAGTAAATATTTAGTACGAACTTACTAAGCTATGAAGCTTACTGTGTGTTATTTTTCTTTGTTTTATAGAGTGTTGAAGCTAGCTCAGACATCAGGAATCATCGGGAACCATCATCACACTATCGACTACTTGTTGGTATTTTTGAATGCTTGTAATTATGGTATATGGCATGTTTAGGCTAGTGAGTTAATGATATGTTTTGAGTTGGGATTTTAGCCATGAGATTTGGCTTGTAAATGTTTCCTTGTTTGGTATAGTTACATGGTTGTTCTTTGGTTGTTGGTAATTGGAGTAATAATGCTTAAAGAGTGATATGTTGTGTCTTGGCTTTGAGATAATGAAATGGTATATTATGATCTAAGGAATAGATGATAAAATGATGATGAAATGCATTTAGAAATTATGTAAACTTGATGCTTTTGGAAAATGGATTTAAGTAGTGAATTGAATGGTTATAAATAGTTTGATATCTGTGTGAAATAGCATGTCTTTGGCTGCTTATAAATGTATTGAAATGGCACTATTTTGGTTACTAAGTGTGCTTGTGGTAAGGGTGGAAAATTGGCTTTACAAATGGCTTACTTTTGTCCACATGGGCAGAGACACGACCGTGTGTCTCATCTGTGTGCGACACACGATCATGTTATACGGCCGTGTGTCCCCTGGGGTACCCTTTCGAATTAAGGCAGTATACCCTACAGTTTTGACATGGTTTAGACACACAGGCATGTCTTTTGGCCATGTGAGGCATAGGGGCGTGTCTTCGGTCATGTGGTACAAGTCAGTATGTATGCCCTGTTTTCACATGGCCTATGACACGGGCGTGTCTGGTGACCGTGTGAGGTACACTGCCTATTCACGCGGGCGTGTGACCCTTTAAAAGTTTGAAAATTTTATAAGTTTTTCAAAGTTGACAAATGTTATCGGTTTAGTCCCGAACCACTTCTAAAGCATGTTTTAAGGTCTCATAGAGTCTTATAAGGGACAATGTGAATGATTTGAATGGATTTAGATTATGAATGCATAAATGTTTATGAAAGATGTGTATTATCCGGAAATGCCTCGTAACCTTATTTCAGCGGCGGATACGAGTTAAGGGTGTTACAAAAAATCCACAAATGGATTCAGGATCTATTCTGTTTGGGTCCTATTCGATGTACAATCAGTCCAGTTAGTTACATCTATGACTCTATCTTCTGGGAGTCATCCGATCAAATGCCCAAGAAAAGGCATCTCCCCAATTGGATTTGATATACGACATATTAGTCTTTCAATCGGTTTGCTCATTTTAGATTAGACTAAGGAAATGTTTAGGTCCTTTTAATAATACAAGTTGTCTTTCTGTACTACAATTTGACCATGTAACATTGCTTAGCATTAGTTAAACATTAGACAACCAATAAGCAACATTTGCTTCCATTTTGCTTTGCGTGTAAAAACCATGTGAAGATAATATACAAAGTATTAATGTAATTAATGAATAATTTTATTAACCAATCTGTTCGAATTATATGTGTAATTGGATAAAAATACTACACTCAGGGTACCGGATCTAACATTATATGATGCAACCCACCAGATATATAGCTACAAGAAATGAGCATAAAGGTCACAAACTGCTTAGATCCGTAAATGGACTTAAGAAAGCATACCACTCATGGAATCAAAGATTTTATCAAGAGATCAAACTTTTGGATTTGAGAAAAACATAGATGAACCTTATGTTTCTAAATGTATTAGGGATTGAAAGGTTGTCTTTCTCGTTCTATACGTCGATGACATTCTACTCATTGGAAATGATGTAGGGACATCGTCATCATTTAAATTGTGGTTAACTCAACAGTTTAGCATGGAGGACTTAGGAGAAGCTAATTTTGTTCTAGGTATTTGAATCCTAATGGATCGAAAAAATAAAGTGGTATCATTCTTACAAGCTTCATACATAAACAAGATATTGGAGCGTTATGCAATGACCGGTTCTACAAAGGGAACTTAAACTTCTATATCAAGATTCCATCTTTCTTTAGAGGAATGGCCTAAGACAATGGAAGAAACTAAAAACATGAGAAAGGTTCATTATACTTCTACAATAGAAAGTTTCACGTATATTATGTTGTGCACATGTCCAGAACTTTGTTTCACAATGGGGTTGGTGAGTCAATATCAACTGAATCTAGGTCCAGTACACTGGCAAGCAATTAGGCATATATTCAAGTATTTACGACGAACGAGGGATTATATGCTTGTTGACTGCCTCCGGACGTACTAACATCTAAAGTGTGAATACTATAGCAAAATATATGTATATGAGGCAGTATCCAAAAGTATACAGGTCCAGTTGTAATATAGTTACAACGGCTTAGGTGAGTACTCCAAGGATCGTACCCAATGGAGGCTAGTGCTAGATCAATTTTAACCTAAACAATCAAAGATCTAATTAGTACTCGAAATAAGTTATAGTATGAAAGTAAAAATAAAAGGAGTTTTTAAGATTTTTATAATAATAAAATATATAAAATAAAGAAATAAATATCAAAAGATTAATCAAATCTAGTTATGGTGATTACTTCGCTTCGGTAATCTTCATTAACTGTTGCTTCAGGTTTCTCGCCAATCAACTAGTCACTATCCCAGCAGGATCTTCTGATCTTCCACTAAAATAATTAGTCAGCAAAGACTACTCACAGTCCAAACTGGCTTGGGGTGAAGGTGTTCACGAATAGGTCATACCAATTTTAGGTTAATTCCCACCTTGATAACTTCCCAAGGTTTTTAGGTCTATGGTTTCGATTCTTCCTCTCCCAAATAGTTGATCCGTTAAGTAACCCTAGAAAATGCTAAATGAATCGACAGTATAAAGTTTAAAAAAAGCCTAATTTTTATTAAGAATGAATGCGAATCCAAAAAGTTTGATTGTCTCCACAAACCAGATTTTCAAGTAAAAAAAAACAAACTACAAGTAAATCTAAACCTAAGAAAAGAGAAAAAAAACTAAATTGAATTTAAAAGAAGAATTCTAAACAAGTAATTGATGTCCATAACATGTGACAAGTTAGCCTATTTATAAATTTTAGGTGGTCGTCGTCCTTAACCCTAGTTTAGCTTATGTTCTCAAGCTTTAAGTTTGATTGTATGGACCAAAATGCCTTTGGCTCAAATTAATTCTTGTCCAGAACCAATGACGTGACACATCAGGACCTGTGTCCCGATATAGAAGTCAGTATGCTTCTCTTCAGGATGTATTCAGAGGTAAGGCACAAAACTATTAAGCTATGTCACGACATCGAAGGCAATCTCAGGAATTCTCCATTTTGCTCCCTATGTTCCGAGATTGAACCCTCTATGTTGTGACATAGTGACCAGTATCGATTTAGCATGCCTTCTAATATTTTCCTACACATTTGCAAATTTCATTAGCTCACCCTTGTACCTCAATTGGCTCTTAATGTGAATAAAGGACACAATTTTCACATTTTATTATCTTTAAGAAAACTTACAAAAGCATAATTAAAACCTAATGAAAATGCTTGCTTTCAAGCTCTTAAAGTGCGAAAATTAGTTTAATCTTCTACACCAAAGTATGGCAAATCACTTGTGTATTCCAGAGGAGATCTTACTCATCTCGGATATACTAATTCAGACTTCCAAACATGTCAAGATTCTATAGGTGGTGAATCTGTAAAGGGGCAAAGGTAAAGGAATAAATTCACGTAGATGAGGTAGAAGTAACAACAATAGTGGACAAGGTAATTTTGGATCTAATTGTTGGATCTGGTGCCCTAAGTGTAGTATTTTTGTCTATGTAAACTTGTAATTTTTACGAACAGATTGGTTAATAAAATTATTCATGAATTACAATAATATCTATTTTATATTACCCTTAATGGATTTTGCATGCAAAGTAAAATTGAAGTAAATATTAGCTCACTGGTTGTCTAATGTTTAACTAGTACTAAGTGGTTTTGTGTTGTTAGATCGCAATACGAAAAATCAACTTATATTAGTAGAAAAATTGAAACAAACCCTTAGTCTAATCGAAAATGAGAAAACTGATTGAAAGAATGATATGTCGTCTATCAAGTCCAATTGAGGAGATGTTTTGTCCTGAGCATTGGAACAGATGACTCCCATAAGATAGAGACATAGATATGATGAACTGAACGAACAGTATATTAGATAGAACCTAAGTAGAATAGATCCTAAATTCATTTATGGATGGATTTATTCACTTGTGACATTCATAGTGTGGCATACCTTAATCTTGAGTGGATGATAGACTATGTATGTGTGACTTGTATACTTTGATGTAAGTAAAAGGCTGAATTCGAATAGCTAAGGAATTGAAAGTTGGTGGATTAGGTATAAGACTTCTACAATATAAAGCATGGTGGAATTCATAGCCCAAGACATGAGTAAATGATATCCTCCATATTACATGATAGATGAAAAGTAAATGTGTCCACGGGTCGATTGTTTTTTTGATT
Organism: Gossypium hirsutum; assembly: GCF_007990345.1. Classification (NCBI taxonomy): domain Eukaryota; kingdom Viridiplantae; phylum Streptophyta; class Magnoliopsida; order Malvales; family Malvaceae; genus Gossypium; species Gossypium hirsutum. Next base: position 24,611,626 of record NC_053429.1, read on the forward strand.
AATTATTTAATTACTATATGATAGTAATTGATTTTTCATTAAGGAAGACGTAATGGTTACCATAGGATAAAAAATATCCCAAAGAGATTAAGGATATCCTATGAGGGTAACACACTTATGACAAGGTCATTGGACGATTACTAATCGAGTAGCTTTTGTAACGGTATGTCATTAAGGATAACTCAGTAACGATACTATAATGGAATGACTTCGTGACTAAATGATTTTATAATTAATAGGTGAAAAGCTATAACTTAATTATAAATCTTAAAATCCATAATTACACATGTCCAATTGGTCCATTTTTTAGCTTGTTAAAACCAGAAATGAATTAAATGATTAATTAAATAAACAGTAATTGATAGAAATGATAAAGTTAGAGAAATGAGTTACATTCAAAAATGAATGTGGTTTCTCATTTAATATGGAAATTTATGTTTTTCAAAATATTATTTATTTAATTTAAAAAATGGAATTAAATTAATAGATCATTATGAAATCCATTGAATGTAGAAATTAAATATATTTCCCATATATTCTTTTACAGTAAAGTTGTATGATTTTAACATGATTAGAAATGAGTTGAGTAAATTATTTAATTGGAAAATTAATTAATTTAAATTAATTTAATAAATAATATTTATTTTGGGAAATAGTAAAACATGTGTTGGGTTGATTTAAATTATAAAGTGTTGTGTTAAAAGTCTAGGAAGCATATTTATGCACCAAATACAGAAGAGGCGCGAATCTCCATCATAATACATTTGAGGAGAAACACACCCTATTAGCCCATTTCTCTCCTAGTTCAATTGGGGGATTTTTTTTCTATTAAATAGGCATTAAATGCATTCTACTAATTCAACTAGGGTTTCACTTCTTCTCCTATTAATAGATGACATCGATAGGGCTAAAGATACAATAAGTTATAAACAATAATGAGATATTGTTATTTTGTCTGAAAATAGTGAGAACTTATTTCTAAGTATAAATTCTATTTTTTGAAAATAACAATTCTACCAATTTCTATAAGAGAAAGAGATTTACTTTTCTACTAAAATAAAGAAAATTATATTTGGGTTTGTGTTTGATTCGAAATTGTTTAAGCCCACACTCGAAACAATCTATGGCACGAGAATAGAGGAGAAGGTTGTTTGGTTGAAAGTTGGGGATGTTTAGGATCCATCTATTCCAAAACACATGTACTAATTCGAAAAAAAGTTTATTGCTATAAATACACAAACTAGATCGATTTTTAAAATTTTATTTTTTTCACAATGAAAGAAAACTATATTTGAACCGGATTTTTTCCAACACTAATAATTGGTATGGATTTTGTATGAAAGAACAATCATAACGAGAAATATTTTTCAAAAAGAAGCAAGCAAATATGATACAATTGTAAAAAGCTCAGACATGTATAAAAAAACTTCCATCTCAACAGTCAACAACAAGCAACATTTACTTAAGAAGAAAAGAATGATGGGAGCATGTTCTTTTCTTTCCATAAGGCATTTGAGGAGCAAAAGAACAAATTTTTTGGATAGTGGTTGTAGAACCACACATAAAAAGATATAAAAATGCTTTTCTTGACATAGAATCCACATTTTGCTCAAAGGTGAAATTGGGTAATGGTGAATATGTTGAAGTTTGAGGTAAAGATAATATTGGAGTCAAAACAAAGCAAGGAAACAAGGTCATCCACGATACTCTTTATATGCCAACAATAGTTTAAAATTTGTTTAGCATTAGACATCTTTTGGAGCTTGATTATTCTCTAACCTTTGAGAATAGAGAGTGAAAAATTCTTCTTTCAGAAGCGCAAAATTGTTTTTACAATTAACATGACCAAAAATAAAAGCTTTCCACCAGCTTTTTAGTACAGGAAAAGTTTTAGCTTAATGGCTAAAAAAGAAAATGACTCTTGTTTATAGCACAAATGACGTGGGTACTTGAACTAAAATGGTCTTAAGTTTCCTACTTAAAATAATATGGCTTATGGGTTACCAAAAATAGAAGAAAAATCTAAAGCTTGTAAAGGTAGTAAGCTTGGCAAACATCATCGTCAACCATTTCCAAAGGAAGGAGCACAGAGGGCCAGAGAAATACTAGAGTTAGTTCACATCAATCTATGTGGTCCAATGAAAACTTTGTATTATGCTCAAAACATTTATTTTATTCATTGATGATTTAACCTATATGACATGGGTGTATTTCATGAGAAAAACAACCTGAAGTATTTTCAATATTTAAAAATTTTTATGAACTTATTGTGAAATAGTTTGGCAAGTTTATAAAAGTTTTTAGAAGTGATAAAGGAAAGAAATACATCTCTAATGAATTCTATAAGTTCTGTGAAGATGTACTCATGGAACGAAAGTTGACTGCTGAGTATTCACTGCAAAAAAAAAAGTGTTTCGAAGGAAGAATCAAACAATGATAGAGATGGTTAAATCCATTTTGTTCAAGAAATGGATGGTTAAAGAAGTTTGGCATGAGGCTATTAATACAGTTGTGTATTTGCTTAACTAATTTCCAACTAGAATCGTAAGGAATATGATTCCATTCGAAGCGTGCATTGGAATAAATCCATAAATAAACCATCATACAATTTTTGGGTGCGATTGTTATGCTCAAGTTCCAAAATAAAAGAGGAAAAAGCACACAAAAACAAGATGTGTGTTTTAATTAGCTATAGTTCTATGTCCAAGGGCTATAGAATTCACAACTTGAAGATTAAGAAAGTGATCATTGGTTAAGACATGGTATTTGATGAAAAGGCTACTTGGAATTCAAAAGAAGAAAAGGTTGATAAGAAAACCATTCTTGCTACAATTATGCAATTAATACATGATGATGAGCAACTAGACTATTCTACACCAAAATTCTTCATCCTTAGCAAGCTTTATGTAACACCCCAAACCCGGCCTGGAAGTTTGGCTCGAATCTGGCATGTCACATTGAAGTGTTTTTCGAAAACCATGTTTCCATTAAAAACCCTTCTTAATAATTAAAAACTTATACCCTTTTTAAACCTTGTTAGAAACCTCAGCTGAATAACATTCTTAACAACTTTGTAAAAATCTTGGCAGTTGCAGAAGCTTGATTTAAAAACAATTGCGGATACATGATGTTTTGAACAACAGTAGTTGCTTTGGAAAATCGTGTTCTAATACTAGCAATTATAAGAACAATAAGTAAAATTTCAAATTTGAAATCCAGAAAATTACAATGGCTTTACTACAACCCACATAAAACATTTAAAAGTAATAATCAAAACTATAAAATAAACAGTGTGTGTGGCTTCCTCCGAGCCCCTCGCAGCTCCGATCCGTCTAAGGCTGGAAATTACCTGAAAGGTTAATAAACGGGGTGAGTTTACGAAACTTAGTGTGAAATCCCCTACTATAAAAAGGAACAGTCAGTCATATAAAAGAATTAAAAGTTTGGCCTCAGCCGTACTTACAGTTTCAGTATCAATTGGGCCTTAGCCCACTAAAACAGACAGTACTAGATGGGCTTTAACCCATTACAGAATAAGAAACATTATCAGAACTAGAATCAGAATCAGAATTAGAATCAAAATCAAAATCAGAATCAGAATCAGTATCAGGTAACAGAATCAAAATCAGAATGGGAATGCAATCCCAACCCAGCCTATAACCAACCGCTACACTCCACCCGTACCAGCCCTACACTCCATGTAGGGAATAGCTCAACCCACCCAGCCCTACACTCCACAGTTGCAGCATTGCTACTCAGATATCAGTAAGTTGAGGCAAAGCCTCCAGTACGTGGTCAAGCCACTTTCAATACTTCCTCCATCAATATAACCTATAACCCATGCAACAGATATAGATGTCATGGCATACAACATACAGAATCAGAATATCATGCCCATATTTGAATCAAATAGTCACAGTCGAGTCATTCATATCACCAACATATATTCACAATCAAATTCGTCAACCACACAGTCTAAGTTAGTCACTTGCCCACAAGGGCAAAACAGTCATTTAACACCCTAGGCGCAAAATGGTAATTTTACCCCACAAGGGTATCTCGGTAATTCCACCCTACAGGGGTATTTTAGTAATTCTACCCTACAAGGGTATTTTGGTAATTCTACCCTACAAGGTATTTCGGTAATTCTACCCTATAGGGGTATTTCAGTAATTCTACCCTACAGGGGTAATTTTACAAACCAGGGGTATTTTGGTAATTTTATTGATTGAGGGTATTTTGGTAATTTTGTAAACCAAGGGTATTTTAGTAATTTTGTAAATCGAGGGTAAAATGGTAATTCTGTAAATCGAGGGTAAAATGGTAATTCTGTAAATCGAGGGTAAAATGGTAATTTTGTAAATCGAGGATAAAACGGTAATTTTGTAAATCGAGAGTAAAATGGTAATTCTATCTTATTTCGGTAATTTTACAAATTGAGGATATTTGGGTAATTTTATAAATTGGGGTACTTTGGTAATTTTACAAGTCGAGGGTATTTCAGTAATTTGGTAAACTAAAGTATTCTAAACAGGATAACAATACGAATGGGCCTAAAGCCCTTCTCGGCCCAAATGGGCCCACACGCTCGTGTGGCCCTTTTTAGCCCAAATCTAGCCACAGATATGAGATTCACCTAGCCTAGTCTAATATTTATTACACAATCAAACAACTTATCCAATTGAGCCTGTAGGCCCATTAGGCCCACATGGCCCCTTTCGGCCCATCGCGGCCCGAAGTAGCCATCCTACAGCTAGAGTAGTGAGAAATACACACCTGATTGGAGACTGGAGTTAATCCACGCTCCGAGCACTCTTAGCCGACGCCCAACCCAAACGAGCACGCCATAAAGCGAAAGGGATCAGCCAAGAAAGGTACCTTTACTCTCCTCATGGTTCTCTCTATTTAAAGCTAGCTTCGCATCCACTCTTATGTTAGCTTCTCGATGTGGGATCCCTCCATCATCAGAGTTTAAATTCAACACCAACTCTTCCCGCCCCCTGTTAGCAAAATAAATGCTCTTTGCTTGCCATGGGATTCGAACCCACCCCTCCCCTTAAATGCTCCATACGCTACTTGCCACTAAGCCACAAGGCTTTTTGTGTCACAATTTCTCCAACAATATTCTTAAGGCCTACCTACTACACCCAGGGTTTGATTCACCTTAAACAAAAAATTTTGCTAGAGTCCAGGTTTGAACCCAGGACTTCTCCAACAGTTCTCAACACACTTAACCACTAAAACAAGCCTTCAACTATGATATTTTCATGCACAACAGAATATTATAAGCTGCCTTCAACCGCTCCCATGCTCAAGGCCCAAAACTTCTAGGCCCAAATTCAGGGTGTTACACTTTATGTCTTCACCAAGTTTTAGCTTTTCATCACCTAGATCCACTTCAAGAAAATTGAAGATTTTAAGTTATGTTTATGCTCGATGCAATTATTGTGTAAAAAAAACTAGAAAGCTTCGAAGAACTAATCAAAGAGGATGCTTGGAAGAAAGGTATGCAAGGAGCAATTGATACAATTGAAAAGAACAAAACATAGGTGTTGGTTGAAAACTCAAATGACAAAGAAGTTATTAGTATGAAATGGATCCATAAGGTGAAGCAAAATTGATATGTCGTAGTTCGTTGTAGCAGATTAAACCATTTTTTGTACTTAAGGAGCTCTTATAAAAGCAATTTAGCTATGTTTTTACCTAGTTTTCATTTTTAGTCATAGATAATAAAAAGTGTAACTTGAGCCATTTTTAGCCAGGCTTTTACTCACATCAAAGTGTCTGAGTCACACATACATAGTCTACTATCAACTCACGTTTAGGTATGCCACACTGTGAACGTCACAAGTGAATAAATCGATAAACAGATTTAGGACCGATTCTACTTGGGTCCTGTCCGATGTACTGTCAGCCTAGTCAGTCACATCTATGTCTCTACCTTCTAAGACTCATTCGCTCCGAATCCCAAGACAAGGCATCTCTCTAATTGGACTTGTTAGAAAACATATTAGTCTTTTAATTGGTCTGCTCATTTCTGATTAGACTATAGACATATAGGTTCGTTTGCTAATATAAGTTGTCTTTTCGCACTACGATTCTACCACGTAATATCGCTTAGTATTAGTTAAACATTAGAAAACCAATGAGCAATATTAGCTTCCATTTTACTTTGTGTGCAAAAACTATTTGAGGACAATAATACAAAGTATATTAATCGTAATCAATGAATTTGTTTTAATAACCAATTTATTCAAAAAAAATAACAAGTGTAATTAGACAAAATACTACACTTACGGCATTAGATCCAACAAAAGCATCTCCCTTATTGGACTTGATAGATGACATATTAGTCTTTCAACTAGTTTGGTAATTTCTGTTTAGACTAAGGATATTTTTAGGTTCATCTACTAATACAAGTTTTCTTCCTGTAATATGATTCGACCACGTAATATCGCTTAGTATCAGTTTAAGCAATAGACAACCAATGAGCAACACCTGCTTCTATTTTTCTTTGCATGCAAAAACCATTTGAGAACAATATACAAAGTATTAATGTAATTCCTGAATAGTTTTATTAATCAATCTATTTGAAAAATTACAAGTGTACTTAGACGAAAATACTACACTTAGGGCACCAGATCCAACAGTTATATGGAAGGAAATGTAGATCTCCAATCTATTGGTTAGAGCTTAATGAAAAAAGCTTGTTAGTCTAGACTTGGTTCGCAAAGCATAAGAAAAGGTGTTGATCACTAAGAATCATTTGAAGATTGCACAAGATCACCAAAAAACGTATGTGGACCAAAAAAAGGAAAAACATGTCCTATGAAGTTGCCGACAAGGTATTTCTCAAGGTCTCACCCTGGAAGAAAATCATCTATTTTGGGTTAAAATGGAAACTTAGCCCAAGGTTCATTGGATCTTACGAGGTTTCAGAACGCATTGGACTAGTGGCGTATCGTTTAGCACTCCCGCAAGAATTTTCCAATATTTACAATGTATTCCACGTGTCAATGCTAAGAATATATCGTTCTGATCTAGATCATGTGGTGCAACTAAAGGCATTAGATGTGGAGCTGAACCTATCATATGAAGAAGAGTGTGTTTGTATTTTGGGTAGAGAGATAAAGACACTAAGGAATAAAGAAATTCCCCTAGTAAAAATTTTGTGGAGGAACCATAAAGTTCAAAAGGCTATGCAGGAAAGAGAAAGCGCCATGAAAGAGCAGTACCTTCATCACTTCGTAGGTAAGAAATTTTGGAGATGAATTTTCTTTAAAGGTGAAAGATTTGTCACACCCCAGTTTGGAGAACTAGAATGTTTAGGAAGTTTTACTGGCAAAACCACCTAAGTTATGAGATTTAGATTGGTTAGTGTTGGCTCATTCCACGACAATGTATTTCACTGAGCTTCGCCAAGTTTGTGGACTCTTATTTTGAAGTTGGTGATTTTCTTGTCTCGTGAGTTTCTTATTTGAGGAAATCTCCTGCTAATAAGTCTACCACTAGTGTTTTGGGTTACTGTAAACGTATTAGTGTATTAGAATTAGTGGTTAGTGGGACACGTTTAAGTTATGTGACATCTTAATATGGGTATCGGGTCAATAACAAAAACGCCTAGAGAACCTCGTATGATGTGATTAATTAACGAAAATGTGTGTGCATGAATATAGATTAGACAACTTGCTTAGAGTGGGACTTGGATTAAAGCTTACCTATAAATAGGACAACTCGATAATGGAGAGAAGATTTTTATTTCATCTTCTTTGCTAACATTCGTTATCATCGAAGAAAACTCGAAAGCTAATCATTAAGCTTATAGAAGTTTCCTTCTTCAAGCTCTAAATATGTCTACTAGTAAACTCTTAAATCCTTCTTTAACTTTTACAAGATAGGAGGAGGTAGTAGTAGGAGTTGTTTATGGGTTTCCATCTAAATACTAGACAGGAAGAAAACTTCCTTCTGGAAATTGTTTGTATGTTTATCGATTCTAATTTTTACATTCAATTTTAGTTTTTCTTGTATATAAAAGAGTTATGTGATTATTTTAGTGAAAGATACGGGAGAAGGTCCCACTGCTAAGGGAAAAGATCCCGTCGAGTAGAAAACCTTGTGTGAAGGCTTCTGGTGAGTTACTTTGTACTTGTGTATGTTAACTGTATTAACTTGTTCAAACATTCTTATTATTTATTCAAGTGAGTTGTCATGACCTTGCTTTTTGGCACTCTATCAATGGAATGCCAAAATTAGACGATGCATGTATTGTCGATGTCGGTAAATTATAGTCATGAGTCCTGCATGTGCATTGACATAAGAAATCCTTCCATGGTGCATAAGCTCTGTACCCGAAAAAATGTATGACGGTGAAAAGAAGAAAGGAGATATTGTGTTATATGTTTCATCTCTGGTATGGCACTTTGATGCAAACCGTGACTAGTGAGCTTCAAGCCTTGTGGGGGAGTACTTATGTGTTCAAATTAACAAGGAAGAATGGTGGAGGTTCTGTAAAAGCCCATTTTTTAGTGGTGTCAAAAGACCGTGGTTTTCAAGCCACCAAATTCGACAAGAAAGTTTGTAAATATTATTATTTAATATTTACGAGTCAAATATGGTTTTTAAAAAGGTTTTTGATTTGATAAATTATGATTTACAAGCGATTTATTAAGTTCAAGTGGTATAACCCAAAGGTCAAGTGGTTTTAGAAAATGAGGTATCGAGACCTCATTTCTATAAATTTAATCGTAAGATTTTTATAAATATTTACAGAGTATCATTAAGGTGGTATTAAAGTTTCGTTGAAAAATTTTAACGTTCTGATGGTTAATTAATTAAAAAGGACTAAATCATAAAAAAAGTAAAATTTGATCACTATTTGATTGGAGTGATAAAATGGTTAATTGAATAAAGGAAAAGGGAATTAAATGGTAATTATACCATTCAAGAAGTTAGTGGACAAATATGGACATGACTTTGGTGTTTTATTTATTTATTAACCAAGGGTAAAATGGTAATTTGATAATTAATTAAATTAAATTAAACATAAGTAAAAGATATGGTTATCATCTTCCTTTCTCTTTTTTTTTTCAATCGAAAGCCATGGTTATGGAAGCTAGGTTAGGCCATTCTTCATTTTTGTGCATGTAAGTCCCTAAGCTATCTATTTCTATAAATTTTATGTTTTTTAGATCATTGCAACTAGGTCCAGCTAGCCCGTATCTTCGATTATGAAACTGTTAAAGATTTTAAATGTATTTTATTAAGTGATTTGTGATGAATTTTTTATTAGGGACTAAATTGTTAAAATAGTGAAAATGTAAGTATTAAATGTGAAATTGTTACACGAATGGGCTGTTTTGGATGCCATGAATATTAGGCTAAGCTCAATTTTGGGTAAAAATGGCTAATTTGCATGTTTTGGGCTCAATGACTAAATTGAATAAAAGTAAAATTTTAGAGGCAATTTTGTAAAAATATGAAAAAGACCAAATTGAATAAAATGAATTTATTTTATCGTCTAAATTAATATATTGAATGAAATTATTAATTTAGATCAAGATCGGGTGGAAAATCGAGGAAAATGAAAAATTACCAAAATGCCCCTGAACTTTGGTCTTTTTGCAATTTAGCCAGGTAAGTTCGTATGAACCGTATTCTGTATAATTTTGATTAAATTGAATGTTAATATGTGATTATATTATTAATTGCATATCCAATGATATTACAATGACTACCGAGCCCCGTTTGAACCTTAGGAATTCGTAGGATTCAAATGACATGTCATTAAGGTTTACATGATTCAGGTGCCAGTCTTGAACTTCTTACTGATGGCTAAGGTCCGGCATGTGTTGCAAATACTCCACAGCTCGTGTGGGCAGCATTGTGTAGCTACGTTCCGACCCACAACTCGTGTGAGCAAGTCCATTTTCACATCTCATGTGAGTATTCTGATTCATAGCTTGTGTGAGCATACATGTATAGGAATTGACGAATTACAGTTATATGAGTTAGCACACTATGTTTGAGCTATCCCAAGTATCCAACGGTATTCTAAATAGTCCAACAAGCATTATTTAGATAAGAAACGGTAAGAGAATGATGTGTATTATGACATGTACATATATGAACACCTTTGATATGATGATACAAGGTAACTATGTAAGTGGAGATGAGTAATAAACTCAACCATTACATGTAACACCCCTTAACCCGTATCCGTCGCTGGAATAGGGTTATGAAGCATTACCGTAACTTTCAAAACATTTTTCAGATAACTCATGTAAATTACTATTCATTAACCGAGATTATTCATATCGTCCCTTAAATAGACCCTTAAGGCCCAATACGAGCATTAAAATCAAGTCGGGACTTAATCAGAAACTCTAAGAATTTTTTGCAACATTTTAAAAATTTTCTAAGTTACAGGGCTCACGCGCCTGTGTGGTCCAAGGGACACACCTGTGTGACATTGGGACACACCTGTACTGCAGGTCGTGTTTGACCCCGTGTAACTCTCAGACTTGTGCACATGGCTATGCCACACGCCTGTGTGCTAGGCTGTGTGGTTAATTAAATTCTTTCAAAATTAGGTGCAGGTTTCACATAGCCAAGACACACGCCCGTGTTCTAGGCCGTGTAGCAGACACGGCTAAGACACACACCTGTGTCTCTGCCCATGTACTCAATTTCGAGTATTTTGTTTTCTCAAATTTAAAGTGCAAGGGACACACGGCCTAACCACACGCCTATGTACCACGCCATGTTTCACACACAGTCTAGATACACGCCCGTGTGTCTGCCCGCGTGGACAAAATAAAGCCATTTCTAGCTTCATTTCTCACCCAAATTCACACCAATGACCTGCACTAAAACTCACATCCAAACACCAGCCATTTCAAGCATTCAAATTAAGTAAACTCTATCATTCAACATGGCATATCATTACATGCATACATGTTTATAATCTTACCTTGGCATATTCCATATGTTAGGCATAATTTGAACAACCATTAACATGTATGTAGCTAGCATAGTATGACATTACAAATATATCAAAAACAACCATTACTAGCCATTCCAATGGCTAGATTACAAACCACATATTTAGGCCATCTATGGCCAAGTTAGCCTATACATGTCATTATACCAAAATGATTTTAATATATATACCAAAAATAAGCTAGTGGATAATGTGATGATGCTCCAATGATCTCCAACCTTCGCAAGCTTCCGAGCACTATAAAACAAGGGAAAATAAAATGGAGTAAGCATTACATGCTTAGTAAGTTCGTATAATAGAAACTAAACTTACCAAACCCGTTTATTAAATCTAAGCATACAATATCATGTTTTCCATCCATTTGGCAAAATTGCCTAAACATATGCATTCAATCAAACATGTTAGTTACAAAATCTTCATATCAATCAAGTAAACATAGATAAACTCATCATGCAATATTCTTTCAAGACATTATCATTTCATCTCAAAATTCTTTCATTATGCCAAGCTTTTTGTCCGTTGAATTATTGAAATTCTAATGGACACTTAAGTAGTACACTCAAGGTGTATAATTCAATAACCCATCAATTCTTATCTAAGAGTACACGTTAGGGCACTTAATCAAAGAACACACTCTCGAGCCACATATCGTATTATAGGATTACCAGCCCAGGCTAAATCCTTCATGTAATGTATGCTAAGAAGAGCTCAATTAGGATTACCAGTCCAAGCTAAATCCTAATTGTAACATATGTTCGAGAGGGATTATATCAGGATTACCCATCTGGGCTAAATCCTTTCTATAATGAGACGAATAGGATTACTCGTCCGAGCTAAATCCCATCAGCAACAAATGCAGGACCTCATTTTGTAAAGCAATCACATTTATCTATCGAAATTCAATATTCAAACGAGGCTTTACCCTTTTTCCAACTTTTCTAAACATGTAATCATTTCACACATTTATAATATTGGCATAAATATAAATCATATTGCATACAATCATAACATTCAAGATAACATATTTACATGCTCGATTAAGTTACATGAACTTACCTCGACACTGGTTTGCGAATAAAATCTACTAATCCGAAACCTTTTCTTTTCCTCGACCTAACCTCGAATTTGTGTTGTCCGGATCTATGTAAATAACTTTAATCATCAATTTCACATATTTCATATTCATTTGGACTCAATTTACGTCCAAGGCAAAATTACCATTTTGCCCCTAACTTTTCCATAAATTCTAATTTCTTCCCTAAGCTCGGAAAATGAAATTTATGCAATTTACTCCCTATTCCAAGCCTAACCGAAATTTCAATATCGAATTTACAGCACATATTTTCTATAAATTTTAGAATTTTTCAGCAATTTTTACAACTTTACATTTTAGTCCTTAAATCATGTTTTCATCAAAAATCACTTTGTAAATGTTGTTTATCTATCAATAACCTTTCATTTTCTACCATAAATTTTAAATTTTTAGCATATTCATCCATGGCCTAATTTCCATACCTTGATAACTTTTCAAATTGATCCTCCAAATACATATATTAAGCTATTCCAGTTTCAAAAATATCAAAATTACTAAAAACAAGATAAGGGAACTTACCCAATTAAGCCATGAAAGTTTCTTCTCTCTCTCCTAGGGTTTCCATGTATTTTTTGGGAAGAAGATGAGTAAAATAAGATAATATTTTCTTCATCTTTTAATTAATTAAATTATTTCAAATTTCAATTTAGTCGTTGCCCTTTTTCTAAATTTCCATGGATGAGTCACCAAAATATCTACATACTTTTCTTTAATGGTCTAATTACCATATAAGGACCTCTATTTTTGAATTCCATAGCAATTGAATCCTTGTAGCTATTAGAATTCAACTTTTTCATTTTATGTGATTTAGTCCTTCTCGAAATTAAGCACATAATCGATAAAATTTTATTATCAAAATTTTCACATAACATTTCTATCATATTATGGACCATGTAATAAAATAAAAATAAATTTTATTTTCGGATCGGATTTGTGGTCCCGAAACCACTGTTCCGATTTAATTGATAAATGGGTTGTTTCATTACATGCTGAGAATAAATGATTATCCATGTTGAATTTATATGAAATATGTTCAAGTATGCTAACATGTGTTGTTGTTTGATGCTTAGGCATGTGCCAAGATATTCGTTGAATGGTATTATGTTTACTTATAAGTTGCATTGAAATGGTAAGAGCCCAAATGGAAATAAGAGTGGTAAGGTTTTAATTATGAGATTTCTTATGAAATGATTTATCATGTGGTTAATTCCCAAAAGAGCTATGTTTAAATGCACTAGCTTGTGGCTATGGTTGATGATATGCTTATGTCTTGTGTGTTATGCATTTGAAACAGATGTAGAAAGGTAATGAAATAGTAAGTTCATACTTGAAGTGCAAAATGATGAAAAAGGAAATGATGAGTTGAATTGATGTTGTTATTTAAGTTAAAAAAAAGTAAAGGCAATGAAAAGTAATGAAATGCAAATGAAAATAAGAAAATTTGAAAGAGTTTAAAGTTATTTAAAATCCTAATTTGCTAGAGATGATATGTATATATATGATGTTGTGGATTTAGTCACTTTTTGAGTTGTTGAATATGATTTAATGAATCTTGCGGTATCGATATAGGATTATTCTTGATATGTATAAATTTCATATTTGAAATGGATTGATATGACTAAAGTTTATATGAACTTACTAAGCATTCATTACTTACATAGTTGTCTTTTCTTTACCTTTTCAAATTGTTGGAAGCTCAATCAGGTTGGAAGCTCATCGGAGATCTATCACACTATCCAGTAGTTATATCAAAAGCTCGATTAGGTTGGAAGCGTAAAAAGTAAATGAAATGATTATAAATGTTAGTTCACAAGGGTAACATATCAATAGAGTCATCATGTCTTTTAAACTGTCTAAGTTTTAGTCATACGGTATATGATATTTGATAGAAAATAGTATCCGTCAATGGACTGTAACCACTTTCAGATTGTATACCCCAGCGGATACTTCAGCAAAGGGATATTGTATCTTCCTGCAATGGCGTGTCATTTAAACTCTTTAAGTCTTAGTCAACGGTATTAGTTGAACTTTGTTACAAGGTTGAAATTTTTTGGAACTCACTAAGTTTTTATGAACTTACTTGGTCTCTTTTTCTTACTTTCAAATGTTAGGTTGAAATAATTGTAGAAAGGAATCAGCCAGAACTACGGCTTCTTTCGTGCGACATCTTTTATTTTTGCTTGTAACATGTAAATGCTGGGATAGGATGAATGTTTGATTTTGCCAGTTCTAAATTCAAAAGTTTGTAATTGACTTATTGATTTCATATCTTTGGGCTTTTATAAGCGGTAATACTAGGCACTCCGCAAAATACTTTTTTATGGTAACACTCAGCCAAGAATAAATTTTGAACTTCTGTAAGAGTGTTAGTTCATTTTTCATTTTATTTAAACATGCTGATGATTATAAGGCTTCCACCAAATGTTTGTTTAGACTTGGTTTAATTATACTTGGCATATTACCACTTAAAGTTCTTTTGAAAGTTTATATGCCGTTTGACATTTTAGGTTAATGCCACAGTTCGTGGAGTACCCAATCGAACTTGAAGTGTTCGAATTCCAAATTGATTTGTCAGTTTAAATTGTTTCAAATTATGACACTTTAAACCCGGGTCTGGCAATTGACCGCTTATAAATGTGTTATCGTTTATAGTAAAATTAGCACACCAAATTTATATAAAATTAAAATGGCGATGTCTGCAAGTATACGGGTCAAATTGTAATATAGTATATGTGTACAACAGAACACAAGTATTTCTAGGATCATACCCGAGGGATTGCAGGTTGGAGAAACTATTATTAAATTAATTATAAAAAATAACTACTAATCTAACCGAGTCACGAATTAGTAGTGTTAATCCAAATTAAAGTATTAATTAAACTAATTAAATTAAATAAACCTAAATTAACCTAATGGAATTTCATATTCCTAGTAATGACAATGCGAGCCTTTAGCCTATGATCGGTTAAATCCATAATAATCTAATTAAATAATTATTTGTCCTCAATTGAATTATTTACCACCCTTAGTTAAGAATACCCTCCCAATCTCATCTACACTAAGGATTACCACCTAAGTCACACTTCTGGTCTCTTCTTAAACACATGGATACCTTTCCAATCTCACTGCTTGGCACAAGTTATACACAACAGGATACTCTTCCGGTCTCACCTGTCTAGATATTCTATTAGGGGCATCACTCCCTAATATACTGAGTACTCTTGAATAAACAACCAATTTCAAATAAATAATCACTTAACAAATAAATCAGATTAATAATCAAAACATGTAAAATATAAATAAACACCAATAATATATTTGTCAATTAACCAAATTAACAAAAGATAAATAAACGAAAAGAAGAAAAGAGAAAAGAGAATGCTCATGAATATATATTAAAGTGCGGATCTAAAGCAATCCCCACTCGCGATTTTCTTTTGTAAACTCAAAATTATATAGGATTTTTCTAGCAATTTTTACCACCTTTTGACTGAATAATTATATTAATCTTGAGTAATTGTTAATAGATTAAGGGGATTTTGTTTAAATGATAATACTGGATATGAATTTATGTAGTATGCGAAATTATGCTTTATTACATTATTTTTGTGCATAAATTATATTATTTTCATGTTAATTATTAATATGTGATTTTTATAATGCAGTGGCTCCATGGAAGATGAGATTACCATAATGATGCATGGACATGGACACATCCACCTTACTTGGACGATAATACCATGCAAAATTGGGTCATAAGGATGCTAATTTGACCCAATTAAAGTGTGTTACAAAGTGGACATGTCTAATTAATTTTTGGATTATGAAACCGTCCAACAAGGGGGAGTCAAGCCCAATTTCGGCACAAGCATATGGCTGCCGAAAACTCAGCTTTGGATATTTCATTAGAGGTCCTTACAGTTGCAATTTAATCAGAAATTGACACACAAACTATGCCTTTGAAACCGTCAACCCTATGCTAATTATAGCATGATTTTATGTTTGAAATAATCAACCAAACCACCTCCCTTTCCATAATTTGTGGTCGGCCATGCAATTGAGAAGATAGAGGGATTTTAAACTCTATTTTTAGAAAACTTCATCCTCACCTTCACCTATAAATACCACATTACTCATCCATCATTTTTAATCCCTTCATTCATAACACATCTCTCATTCTACATTCTTTTCTCTCATTCCATTTCCCTTTTCTTTTTCTCCATGCCTACCCTCTCCATTTTCCCTTCCATTTTTTAGCCAACAAAAGCCTTGTCAAGATCATCTCTTGGCCGGCCATCTTGAGAAACCCTTAGCAAAGGAGCAATGGGAGGATCAGATAAACACCTCAGTCAGAAAGATTTGAAAGGCTGTTGAATTGAATTAGAGTTTACACTTTCCTCTTGGTTGTTGAATTTAAACATGTTTGCTAAGTGTTTATTGATCTTCCAATCAACAATGATAGCTTAATTTTTTTTAGCTAGGATGATTATGTTAATTCAATAATATTTGTTTGATTCATGTTTAACGTGTTTGTGCCTCAATCGATCATGTTTTCAATTAAAATCAAGATGTATTTCATTCATACATGATTGGATGTATTCAAATTAGCTGAGCGATCCTAACCAGACGAAGGCTAGTAGGCACATAATTGAAAAGTGCAATGCTCAATTTAGATCATTAAACCCAACTAAATTAGAGGTTCATAATGTAACACCCCTAACCCGTATCTATCGTCGAATTAGGATTACGGAGCATTACCGTGAAAATGTAACTTTAAAATATACATCTCATCCATCGACATAATCTTAGCATAATCATTCATTACATGCATATTGTCCCTTAACCAAGCCCTCGAGACCCTAGAAATTCAATAGAAACAATTCAAGACTAAATTGGAATCAATCAGAAATTTCATGAAAATGTTAGAAAATTTAGACTGCAGGAGTCACACGGTTGTGTGACTTACATCGTTGAGACACACATCCATGTCTCAGGCCATGTAAATATCAAAATAGGGACACACGGTCGTGTCCCAGCCCATGTCCATACCCGTGTAACTTTTGAAGTTTGGTCACATGGCTAATCCACACGCCCATATGCCAGGCCACATAACTCTCGAAATGCCTTCATACACCCGTGTAACAAGCCGTGTGCTAGGCCGTGTAACTGCCTGACTTACAAACCTTGAAACCTACAGGGGACAAACAGCCGTATCGCATGGTTGTGTGTCACACACGGCTGAGTCATACGCCCGTGTCTCAGGCCGTGTAGACATGAGATTGGTCAAATTCAAGCCATTCCCATCACCGATACAAGCATGTACCTAAAAGCAATTTGTGCCCAAACTCAAAATATCATAACCTTACCAAAACACACATGAAATGACCAATTCAATAGATCATTATCATTTAACCAATATGCCATACAAGGCACCTCAATTGCAACATTCAAACTTACCTAAACATATGTATTGTAACACGCCTAACCCGTAACCGTCACCGGAATAGGTTAAGAGGCATTACCAGACTCATAACACAGATCTGAACCATCAAATATCAAATATCCTTCCATTTCAATAAACATAGATCATTTGTATTCAACGTGAACTTAAAACGATCATACGAAGTTTAAAACATGCTTTCATCATCAATTCAATAACATATGAAAGTTTTAGAACTTATAAAAATTTTCAACTTTTAAAAGGTCAAACGCTCGTGTGAATAGGCCATGTGCCTCACACGGTCTTAGACACGCCCGTGTGTCTAAGCCGTGGCAAAGCAGGACATAGCTACTGACTTGATCACACAGCTACAAGACACGCCTGTGTGCCTTGGTCGTGGTCGAGTCTGACTTGGGCCACACGACTAGCCATACGCCCGTGTGTGTTGGCCGTGTTCGTGCCTAACTTACAATTGTAGGGTACCCCAAGGGACACACGACCATGCAACATAGCCGTGTGTCGCACACAGCTAAGACACACGCCCGTGTCTCTGCCCATGTGGACAAAAATAGGTCATTTAAATAACCAATTTGCCACCCCAAAATGGGTCAACCTACAAGCAAAGAAACAAGTATATTTGCTCAACCATTTCAGCCAATATCTATACCAAATCATACATTATTCATGCTAAAACATTACCAACCATTTCCATTGTCAATCCATAACTTAATTCATACCAAAACTTAAACAAACATCATACCTAACCAAATGAACAATACATCATTCAAACATATGCTATGAACTTACCAAACTTGTCATTTTTACCAACTCTTTTAACCAACCAAAACATACCAAATTGAACATTGGCATTACATATTATATACCATTATCAAACTATAAGTTCAAACATAAACTAGCCAAATCACATGGCTAAATATATACATCACAAAACATAATCCCACAACTACTAGCCTATACATGCCATACTTTAAAATATACAATTTCAAAATACCAAAATGAGGTTCAATAGTGTGGTGACGATCCTTGACGATCCCTGAGCTTGCAGTAGAGCTGATATCTATAAAACAATACAAACATACACAAAGTAAGCTTTCAAAAGCTTAGTAAGCTCGTACCAAAAACATCAACAGTATATAAAATATGAAACATCAACACATAAGTACTTATATATTCTCAACTCATTCATCAAGTCCATGCCAACATCATCCATATGTTTATACCAAATTCAACAAACTTTTTAGACATTATACCATCTACCACATAGGTTTTATACTTACCTGAACATTCTCGAATTCATTCGTTTTCATTCTCACCTCTTGTTCGGATATTCTAAGATTTTTCAAATATCACCAATGCTTTAAACATCCGCACACTTAGTGCTTTAAAGATTAGCCGAAGCTATAATAATTCCGCACACTTAGTGCCATCTCAATTAACCGAAGCTATTTTGGTATCGCACACTTGGTGCCTCATATAGCCAAAGCTAAATTAACTCGCACACTTAGTGCCAAACACTAATGGTTTATAACCGAATTCATCCAACTCAATTATATATACATCTATGTATAATCTAAAAAGCAATATAAACTTACAACATCATGTTCTATGTACCAACTTACCTAGTACTCGAAATTGTCGACTCGGATTGTCTACTCTATAACCTTCGACTTTCCTCAGTCTAAGTCCAAATTCCTCTTTTCTTGATCTATATGTATTCAAAATTAATCCTTTTATTCAAAAAGTCATTCAATTTGATCCATATACATATATTTAGGGTATTTTACAAATTAGCCCTCACATTTTCACATTTTAACACTTTAGTCCATATTTCATAAAATCACAAAATACACAAAATTCATCAGAACAATTCCTTAGCTAAATCTTTCTATGGTCCCTAAAAACCCATAACTTTCATTTATTTCACATTTCAACCTCTTAATTTACACTTTTCTCAAGTTAATCCCTAATATGCATTTTTACTAAAAATCACTTTATAAAACATGTCTATCAAGCACCAAGCTTTCAAAATTCATCATTAAACATCATAAAACACATGAATTCATCAATGGCATCTTCCAAAATCATAAACAAATTCTGAAATTTAAGCACGGATTTGTTAGAACACAAAGCAACGATCTCAAAAACATAGAAATCATAAAAAAACCGAGCAAAATAGACTTACCTATTCACTCATGCAATGGCCGAATACTTTGAAGCTTCAATGGCTTCTTTTTCTTTTAACTTTTGGCAATACAAGATGACAATGGCCATTTTTTTATGTTTTGTTTTATTTTAATATACATTAATATGCTATTTACCTAACAACCATTTAAAAATAACTATATTTACTATATTGCCAAACCATATCATCCACTAACATGTAATTGCATTTATATCATCTTAAGGACCTCACCTTTAGTTAATCAAAATAAATAGGTACTTTAACTTATAGAAGACAACTTTTGCCACTTACGCGATTTAATCCTTTTTTCAAATAACCACTTAAACGATAAAATTATCACACCAAAATTTCACACATATTAATCCACATATCATAAGCATGAAAAATAACATTAAAATATTTTTCAGACTCGAATTTGTGGTCCCAAAACCACTATTTCGACTAGGGCCTAAATCGGACTGTTACATGTATATACTTAACCACACTTCCAAAACATACCGTAACTTGACCATATTGAGATCAATTCATCACATGCCACTTTGACCACTCAAGCATGCATCAACACATTGCAAATTAACACATACTAGAAAGGCATCAATAAGTACCAAAATGACACTAACCAACCAACATCAAATGGTACCAAAACAACTTATACATGCCAATATCATCAACTAACATTCAATTAGATACCAATACAAGTCCACCTATACATGCCATTATAACCTTAGCCAAAACATCAAAAACTACCCATATAAATGCTAGATAATGTAATAGATCTCTGACAAGCTTCCAACTGATCAAGCTTCTAATAATCTATAAAGTAAAGGAAAATAACTATGTAAGCAATGAATGCTTAGTAAGCTCATATAAAATTTTAACATGACAATCATTTCAATAATGAACTTTATAGGGTAAATATAAACATATACCAATGTCACAAGATTTATAAAACTACATAACCATCAACTCACAAATGAGTAAATCCCTCTACAACATGTATACTTTTCATTCATATCATAATAAGATCTTATAAGTTCTACTACATAATCATCAACCTTTTCTTAAGACGATAAACCATTCCATTTACTTACTTACCATTCCATTTACTTATTTTCCATTCCATTTACTTATCATGAGCTTAAATAACATTATCAATTCACGAATTAGTGTGTTTATTCATGACATAGGTAAATTCATCCATAGCATAAGTAAATTTCTTACATATAAGTAAGTTCTTTAACTCTTCAATCCTTTTATATCATCATATTACATCTCAATTATGAACTTATCGTTTCATTACCTTTTCTTACCCGTATTATTTGTATAATACAATACATAAGCATAAACATCATCCAATTATACAAGCTTGAAACAAGCCTAAATATCATCATCAATACACAAGTTAGAGTATTTATACATAACTCTTTTTGGATCAACCACATGATAAGCCATTTTATAAGAATATGTATATAAATATATATATCTTTTGATTCATACAACCTTTTCATGGAAATACGCATATTTCCATTTGGACACTTACCATTTCAATGTATATCATTAAGATTAAGCATGATAAAATCCAACCATAAGCTTGGCACAAGCCTAAGCATCATCAACAACACATGTTAGTGCATCAACTCATAATTCACTTGAATTAACATAAGGTAATTCATTATACATGGACAACATCATTTAAAATCATCAATTTAATGAACATAAACATACTTCCATTAAACATTTCCTTTTCAAACCTTTTCATAGATTCATGACATAAGTCATTCTAATACTTACCGTTCCTTTCCTTTTCATGCTCATTGAACCATTTAGAATAACACCGGATACATGAGAAAGCTCACACAAAGTGTGCTACACATATAGTCGTAACCTTTCCTTCTTCCTTGACATTGTTGCTTACTCGAACTAATAAATGTGTCTGCTCACACAAGATGACGATCAGAATATAAGCTACACGATGCTACTCACACAAGTTGTTGAGTATCAACAAAAAATGTTGTACCTCAGCCATCGGTAGGACATTCAGGACCAGCACCTGAAACATGGTAACCCTAATGACATGTTATTTGTATCCTACAAATTCCTAAGGTTCAAACGAGGCTCGATAACCGTCAATTCGTTATAATGTAGATATATTCACATATATATTGATTCATTTACATTGAAAAAAAACATAATAAACATTTAATTTAATTAACATTATAATCATTACATTTCATACGAGCTTACCTAGCTAATTTGCAGCAATGACTAAGTACAGAGGCTATTTGGTAATTTTCTCTTTTCCTTGATTTTCTACTCGTTCTTGATCTAAATTAATAATTTCATTCAATTCATTAATTTAGACAGTAAAACCAATTCATTTTATGCAAATTAGCCTTTTTTACATTTTTACAAAATTACCCTCAACTTTTCATTTATATTCAATTTAGTTCATATGTCCTAATCATGCAAATAAACCAATTTTATTGAAAATTCATACCAACCGAATGTTACTAGCATCCATTACAACCCACATATGTGACAATTTCACACCAAGTCCTTGAATTATTATTACTTTAGCAATTTAATCCCTAAACATTTAAAACATTAAAAATTACTTAGCAAAATACTTATAAATAACAACTAATACTTCAAATTCATCATTTAACATCTAAAATCACAAAAATTCATCAATAGCAACATTCAAAATCTTTAACAGTTTCAAAAACAAAGGTACAGACTAGTTGGACCTAGTTGCAACGATCTTAAAAACATAAAAAAATTACAAGAAACGGATAGTTTAGGGGGAAACTTTGTTAGCTGAAACTTCAAAACCTTCCATAGTGGTTTAGTGATGAACAAAATAATTGGAGACTTATTTTTTTAACCTTTTATTCTTTAATTAAAGGAAATTAAAGTTTTAACCGTCCACCAACTTAAAAATGGTTAATTTATCCACTACGGCCATCTAATTATGTTTCTTTAATCAATTAACACCTTTAAAATAATAGCAATTGACTTTTTCAACTATTACGATTTAGTCCTTTTTTGCTTAATTAACCATTTAAAAGTTCAAATTTCTTAACAAAACTTTAAGAAAACCTTAATAACACTCCATAAATATTTACAGCTTGGTTTGTAGAAACGAGGTCTCGATACCTCATTTTTTAAAACCATTTGACTTTAAGGTCATACCACTTGAACCTAATTATTCATTCAAATAGCATAAATTGCCAATTCAAAATTTATTTAATACCATAATTGACTCATAAATACTTAATAATAATATTTACGAACTTACTCATCAGATTTGTGGCCCTGAAACCACTATTTTCGATACCATTGATAAACGGGCTATTACACATAATATATTTAGTTAGCTTTATTATCTTACACAATTTTTAGGTTTATGTGATTAAACTGTTTCAAACTTAATTGTCCTTGTTACCTCACATAAATACTAAGAAACCCTTAGTTTAATATGATCAGTAAAATGCATGTTTCACTAAGTAAAAGATCCGAAAGGACTTAATTTGGTTTTCAAAGTCATGAAAGATCGAGTTGCCATGGAATGTTTTCCGAACACTATTAAGCATGATGAAAATGAATTAAGTTGATTAACGTAATTATCCTAGCCTATACATGTTATTGATTGTTGAAGTTGTTTTTCTGTTGCTAAAATCCATCTTATCCATTTTAAACATTCATTTCCTTTGCATTTAGGTTAAATTGCATTAGGGATCAATTTTGCATTTTGTTGAATTACTCTAGTTAAATCATCATCACTCAAATTATTGTGTTTTTATACCAAATTGTGAATTTATAATTTTACAAATAATCGATTAACACACACAGTCTCTGTGGAGACGATAACTCATTTTACTTACTTATTACTTAAACGACTGTGTACACTTGCACGTAAATCTCGCTACATCTTCACATTAGAATAGAAAAGTTCCGGCTACACGAACATGAAAATAAAATAAAACTAAAAATTGAATAGGAAAATTTATTTTTCTACTTCTGCACACCAATTACAGTGACCCTAAGGTTGTTTATATAGGCAATGGGCTACTTGGTGACCACTCAACCCTAGATACATTTAGATATCAATTAATACAACATTTTGATAAAGGCTACGGTCCAAATATGGAAATATCCCAAAAGTTTCGTCCAAAGAATCAGTCATATTTTGGTCTGCCATCGTCGCGTCATCATGACATGGGAAGACTCCTCGTCACAACATCGTCATTATGAATTTCTTCCCAAAATCATCGCATTGTCGTGAGAAGAGGAAGATCCTTATCACGACATCAAGTGCTTTCTTGTCTTGGCAACTTCATTTCTCTATCGGGCTCCCTTATCTCGCGTCATGATCATCCATTATATTCTTGGACTAGAATAGTCACTCATGAGGCCCGAGTCGGCCTTACGAGTCACCAAAATAGCAGAAAATGCGTAAAAATGCTTATTTTATTAATATTTAGTTCCTAACCTACTAATACTGAAAATATAATAATTAATTACAAAATGCCAAGAAAACAAGGTCGTTAAGTGCCGAAATGTATTTAAACTACTTGTAACACCCTATACCCGACCCAATTTACCAAATTCGAATATAATATGTCGCAATACTTATATAGTGAAATTTTATAATCTATAAAAACCATATTGAATGTACCTCTTATCTTTATAAAATCCATTCTAAGACAATCGTTTTGAATAATACATTTATAATTTGTCACAAACTTCTAAAGGTAAAATAAGACCCTACATCAAATTGTCTAATAGAATAGACATATTCGTAGTTTATATTACTACTTGTCATTTGAAAAACATATTTCTATAAATGTCCCTCTATATGCATAATATTTCCTTCGATCTACCACCTTGGCGCTTCATTGGCTTGGTTCCTCCTAGCGCAGTGGTTCAATTCATAAACCTACATACCAAAAGATGCATATAAATTCAAAGGAACTTGTGGGTCTAACTCATTATTACCTTTCAACAATGTTGTAGAATTTCTCATCTCAAGGGTTTGGATCCCCTCTCAGACCTTTTTGGATACCTTCTGGTTCTTGATTAGTGGATAATCATATGTCAATCTCTGTACTTAACCATCTTATACTCATCTCACTTGAATGGCAGATCTCAACTGTACACCATACTTCAAATCTCATTACACAATCTCTTTTATGTTTGTAGTTAGATACGATTCTCAAAACGATACTCAGTAGATACTACTCTTGACAGATTCTTTTATAAAACCCAGTGATTATTAGAATACCAGTTACATCGTATTTTCAAATTAGTACAGACAGGCATACTTACTTAGAAGAATACAACATTTTAATTCAAGTAATAGAATCCTAGATGACTTCAATACATAACCTAATAAATTCCAAGTTTGGCAGATCATTAAGGCGAATTCATCAATTGGTTACTCTGTTGAGAATTCTATCAGAAAATGTCTCACAAGCATATCCAGATCTCACGCAAGGCAGATTAGCATAGTATCACTTGATCAATATAGAATTCACTCTATGGATTTCCCATATAACACACCAGGAAGACTTCCCAAAGAATTCGCTACAAGGCTTTCTAGAGAATTTTGTGTTTACTGTCCCTACGGACCATCTCTATGGATGCCATAGGGCTTTTCCCACATAGTCTTATACCTTCACACCCACTTGGCATATTATCATATGATGTCATGGCCATGGACTTTCCACATATTTATTTTGTGATATGTCAGTTCGATTAGCATTATAGCTTCCCCATTAGAGGCTACACAATAAATCTTTATTTTCACAGTGATTTGTCTTTCCAGTTAGCAATATACCTACCCTATCGAAGGCAACAAAAATAGATCTCTTTCTTACCTTTTTGCATAACCTAGAATTGTCAGGTACTGGAATCATATAATAGGAAAGTATTAGGTAATGACTACACACACGCTAACAACAACATCTTATATTACACAACGTCATATCATGTCGCACATTGTTCACCTCATTTACGTATTTATAAATTCCTCTCAGAAACACATATGAACATAATTACATGACATGTAGAAGTCGGGTTTAAAGACTCACCAGAGACTCACCTATACCTCGACCTAGAGCTTCTACTTCAATAGTCACTCTCGACCCAACAGCAGCAATTGCTTAAACGATCATAAGATTTCCATTAGAATCCATATTACAGACATTTTACTAATATTTCAACTACAAGCGACCTCCATGCAGGGCCTTCCTTGTAACACTCTTCCCTTCTATAGTCGTAACGTTCAAAGTTGTAAGACTTACCAAAATGCTGAACAAATAAGATCTTAGTTCGATCTTAATGAATAAGAAGAAAAAGAAGAAAAAAAGAAGAAGAAGAAGAAGAGAATGTTGAGGTTAGAAAGAAGAACCTGAACATTAAACAAATAAAAATAACCATTCAAAGTGTCCCCTTCCCATAAATATACTTTTGATCCCCTGATTTCCCTACCAAAATCAATGTAGGTACAATAAAATCTGATAAAGGTTTAACTTACTATTGACCAGTCATGGGGAGGTTCAAATCAATCTAATTGAATCCTATGGAGAAATGGTCAACCATATTGCTTATGATAATTTGTTCAGTTGGCTTGTTTTAGTGTACAAGCAATCTTTCATACATCTTGCTACTCTGTATTTTACCCTGATCTCTACTTTTGTTGCTGCGGAATCCCAACAAATCCTAACCAAACCCGATACAAAATCTAATTGGACAGTATTTATGCAATTTGGGTGCATCATATCATGGCGACCACTCACATTCGACGTGATCTTAAAGACAATTAAGTCTCCTACAGTTTCTTCATACACTTAACAGGCTCTTAATAAGCAAAACTCTGGGGCGTTCCCTTTCATAGGCGCGCACTCTCATAAGCATACTCTTTCTTCTCTTGGAAACAGCTTATGATCAATTCCTTAGATACCACCAATGAGCGGATGCTTTAACGCTAGCGTGTGCCAATACTCTAACTCTCCATCAGGCTAATAAGGTGGCGGATTATGTTACTACAATGCGCCCAATAGCATACATACTTACTTCACTCAACTTTCGAATCAGCCAATTTTTGGGGTGTGACACTACCACTATAATTGGTAGCAAGTTAGCGATCGGGTCGAGTGTAGGGTGTTACATATATAGTCAAACATCCACTCTGAATTAAGGTATGTCACACTATAAACATCAAAAGTGAATAAATCCATAAACAAATCTAGGATATATATATAACTTGGGTCTTATACATTGTACTATCAATCCAGTCAACCATATCTATGTCTCTATCTTCTGGGAGTCATCTGTTCTGATGCTCAAGTTAAAGCAATTCCCTAATTGGACTTGATAGATGACACCTTAGTCTTTCAAATGGTTTACTCATTTCTGATTGACTAAAGACATGTTTAGGTTCATCTAGTAATACAGGTTGTCTTTCCGTATTATGATTTAACCACGTAATACCGCTTAGTATTAATTAAATGTTAGATAGCCAATGAGTCAATATTTGCTTCCATTTGCTTTGCGTGCAAAAACATTAAGGACAATATACAAAGGGTATTAATGTAATTAATGGATATTTTAATTAAACCAAGTTGTTCAAAAAAATATATGCATACAAAATGAATATACTACACATAGGGAACTAGATCCAATAGTACCATTTGTGCCAATTATCCATAAGCAACATTAAACTTTAACAAAAAAATATCGAAAATCCAAACTAAGACCTTTAAGTACATTTCCTAAACTACTAAAAGCTAAAAGCTTACAATCCGAATGGCTTGTTGAGAACTCCTCAAAAGATGTTGCTTGACACGGTAAACAACTCTGAAATCCTTGAAACCTATGCACGAAAATAAAAAAATTTGCTTGATGAGCTTTTCCACTAAAGCTCAATGGTGCACATCTAATTTCTGATATACTTAATAATTAAACTAAATTGAAAGCATACTAAAACAAACATTTAAAATGCATTATCACAATAATATTAAACTTAATTAAAAGGTCATTTAAATGCATTAGATCATCGTGAATACACATTGAAAGCATACATTTCAGATTTTTAGCATAAGCACCATAGTATGTTTAATTGCTTTACTCAAATCAAATCAACATGAGCATTCACCAATGAGATTTATATATCAAATTTAGTTATCATTACATACTAAAACATTGCCCTTATTAATCGGATTTGCGTAAATGGATACACGAATATCCAACCAAATCCCCAAAAAGCAATGCATAAGAACAATGGTAAGCTATACAATATAACGAATCTTTGATGTTTGTTTAAGACAATTTATCCAACCAATCCTCAAGAATTGTACAAAGTATGACAAAACAAATCTCTTGGGCACACTAAGCTAATTTGTAAACACATAATCTTTTAAGAATTCTATTCTATGGCATGTCAACTATACCTGAGAACTAGCCAATATCATTTAATTGGACCATTAATAGTTAGAGACATGTATTTCCAACATGAAAAACTCCAAAACATAGCAACAAATTAGCATCATGATTTTCATTTGACATTTCAATAAAACATGTCAAATATCAACATTCACTTATTTCATCACATATCGACTTCAGCCTCGCATACATAACATATCATTTATCAAGTCAAACATATGACACAAAAATTGTAAAATTAATCCTCAAGCTAGCAATTTAGGCATCATCATGAACCATATCAAAATTAGAATGTACAACTTGAAACCAACTATGCTTCCGACACTTTTTTCTTGCCTTTCGCCTTAAAGCTCTCACCAACTTCTTTAGCTTCAAGTTCATTGCCAAAATAATAAATCAAGCCAAATTAACCATAAACAACAATAAAAATTCCTAAACCTAATGAAATGATGCAATTCGATAAAGTGAGACTCTCATTTCACTTCCTAAACCACTTAAGAGAACTTTAACCTAAGCATCCCCAAACTAAAATCTAATAACTTGCTGGTGATTTAGGGCTCCTAATGAGTCTAAACATCTTTTAATTCTAGCAAACTTATTCTTAAATCCCATCACTCTTCTCTCTCTAAACCTCATCCTAAATTGCAAAAATTTACTCAATTCCATTTCAAATATGAAATTTATTATTCTAATGTTATTCTAAACTCATTAGCACCAAGTATTTAACACTACAGGAGAATAGGGCTTTAGCGGCATTTTTAGCGACGTTTTATCAAAAAACGCCGCAAAAATTTTAAAATACAGAGCAATAGCGGCATTTTTGGTAAAACGCCGCTAAAAACAGAGCAACAGTGGCGTTTTTTACTAAAACGCCGCTAAAAACAAAGCATTAGCGGCACTTTTGGTAAAACACCGCTAAAAACCAGAGCATTAGCAGCGCTTTTGGTAAAACGCCGCTAAAAACCAGAGCATTAGCGGCGCTTTTGGTAAAACGCCACTAAAAACCAAAGCATTAGCGGTGCTTTTAATAAAACGCCGCTAAAAGTCATATAACCCCTAAACCCCAAAAAAATCATAAACACTAATCTATAACCCCTAAAATAATAATTATTAAAATTTATGGTTATACAATAAATTAAATATTTTCTTATATAATCGTAAAAGAGATAGTATTGAATTTAAAATATTGAATTAATTATCATTACAGTTTAAGGTTTATGGTTTAAGATATATGGTTTAGGGTTTAAGCAGGTTTATGAGTTAACTATGGTTTAAGATATACAGTTTAGGGTTTAAGGTTTAAGAGTTAACTAGTATTTGAAGGTTTATGATGTGGGTTTAGAGATTATGATTTAGGGTTTAAAGGTTAGGGTTGAAGTTTAAAATTGGACAATTATTAACTTCTTAAAAGATAATTTCCTTTCCAGATTCTTACCTGGGATGCTATTAAGAAAGGGTGATTTTGATTGTGGCAAGCTTAAATATTAATTAGCATTTTTTGAACTATGTATAATTTCCAAGTTTATATAACATAGAAATATCTTACAGAGTGGACATTATAACTAGAGTGTTCCAATAGAGAAATTGTTTTATTAAAGTTATGTAACTTTGTATAAATAATAATGCTATTGTGTATTTTTATCTGTTTTTTTTTGTTTAAAGATATTTAGATTAAATAGAATGTCTCAAATATGTCTTAGGATTCGGCCAAGTATGTCTTAGGATTTATGGTTTAGGGTTTAAAGATTAGGAGTTTAGGGTTTAAATTAATTAGTGTTTTTAATTTATATGATAAATATTTTCTTATATAATTATAAAAGAGATAATATTAATTTTAAAATATTGAATTAATTATCATTATAGTTTAGGGTTTATAGTTTAGGGTGTATAGTTTAGGGTTTATTTTTAGTGTTTAGGGATAAATATGGGGATCAGGGTGCAATTGTATATATAAATTTTAATTTGATCTAGTTCTTGTAAATTATTAACACAACTATTGATATAACATCATTTTATATTTATATTGCATACATAAATATTTATATTTATTCAATATAAAATATATTGATGTATTTATTTTTTAAAATGTCTATGATTAAATCAAAAATAAAAACTTGAAGATTTAATATTTAAAAATTTAGTCCATATTTCAGTTAAAAAGTTTAATATTCAAAATAAAAAACTTTAAAAAAATGATAATCTCAATATAAAAATTTTGAAAGAAAAAAATAGAAAAAAATATGTTAAAAATAAAAAAAAATTAAAATTAAGAAATAGTGGCGTTTTTAAATAAAACGCCGCAAAAGTTGAGCTAAAAAAATTAAAATTAAGAAATAGTGGCCTTTTTTTTAGAAAACGCCGGGCCATTATTTTTTTTATAAAAAAACACAAAATACCGCTCGATAACCAAATCCCTCAAATTTCTTTTTTCCTTCTACTCTCAAAATTTGCCCCCAAATTTCCTTTTTCCTTTTCATTTCACTGCACTAAATTCACCCACCATAGCTACTTCTTTTCTCTCGATCTGTTAAGGTTTTTGGAGAAACAAATGGAAGTTGAAGAGAAGGAGAACGAGGAAGAAGCTCTCACATTTAGAAGATGAAAATCATGTTCTACGACAAAAAGCATTGACCCCATCCCCAAAAGCAACCGTTCTAACTTTTTAAAGTCATTTTCAGATGTAAGTGCTTGTATGTTTTGTCTTTGATGGCTTATTGGTGCGTTAACCATTGTGTTTGTTTTTCCAGTCTGACAGGCATTCTTTGTTCAATTTCTTCTTTATTTTCTTATTAAATGCCAGTGAGGAATTTAGGGGTATTTTCAAGAAGGAAAATCCTAATGTGAAGGCTGTATCAGCTGTAAGTGAATTAGTACCCCTTCGAGCATGATATTGGATGCATGTTTTGTAAATGACTTTGGGGGTTGTTTCTTTGAACTTCTTTGCTTGAAGGTTGGTAAAGCTGCGGAAGAGATGTGGAAATCCATGTCTGAGGAAGTAAGTGCTGGAAATCTTTTTATATGGATAGCAATGTGTTCTAGTTTTCGATGGGCATTGATTTTTGAATGACAGAAATTCTGTGTGGCTTACTGTTCTGAATTTATGCATATGCATTATCATTATGATTTTAATGCTTGTATTTATAAAGGAAAAAGCCCCTTATGAGGTCAAATCTGGACAAAGGAAGGTTGAGTATGAAAAACAAATGAAAGCCTACAACAAAAACAGGTAAACGAAGTTCAAGGTTATTTCTTTTATTTTGAGTAATAATTTGCTTGACTTAGCTACTTTAACCCCCCCTTTTTATTTTGACAATCATAATTTGTAGGAAAATTCTGCTAATGGCATCGGAGATGATCACGAGGGTGAGGTTGATTTTGTTTGGTTTATAATATATTCTTTGTTACTTCATCATATTACATTGTTAAACCAGTTTCGAAATGCCTGTGTTGAATTTTCCAATTGACGCACTGCAAGCTATTCGGCGTAAGCTCAAAGATCCGAGAAAAAATCTAAGGAACTGGATAAAAGGAGATCCTTGCGTTTCGAACTGGACCGGAGTAATCTGCACCATGCCTCAACCTGATGGCTTTTTGCATATTCAAGAACTGTATGTATTTTCATGTATTCATTGGTTGCCATCATTATTTTGTTTAAAATGAGTGATACGTTGTAATGTTTTGGGCAGGCGGATGCTAAACTTGAATCTTACTGGAAAGCTTGCTCCTGAACTTGGCCAGCTATCTAATTTGACTGTACTGTAAGTGGTGCCAATGTTTTGGAGACTTCAGATATTTACTCAAGTTCACCAAATTCTTGCCTTACCATCAATGACTCCTTACTTGGTGCAGGAATTTTATGTGGAATCACAATATTACAGGAAGTATACCTAAGGAGATAGGCAATATAAAATCATTGAAGTTCCTGTAAGCAAACTCATATTCAGAAGCTAACAAAAGCAAGTTTCAAGTAAATGAATGCAGAAATTAGTGATCATGGTTGCAGGCTTTTAAGTGGGAATCAGCTTTCAGGACCTTTGGCCGACGAGCTCGGCTTTCTTCCTAACTTGTTGATGTTTCAGGTGGATTTGAATCAGATAACAGGTTCACTGCCCAAATCTTTTGTCAACCTCATCAGCTGCAGACACTTGTGAGTAAATAATACTACTAAATTAAATTTAAATGCTTTTTATGTTATGAAGTAATGCATTAATATAATAATTTTTCTATGCATTTTGTTAACTGCAGTCACATGAACAACAACTCAATCAGTGGGCAGATTCCGTCAGAGCTCAGCAGCATGCCTGCACTTATACATTTGTAAGCTCAGTACTAATTCCATTGTCACAAATTCCGGGCTGTTATGGATGAATCACCTTAATATAGCTTATATCCATGATGGATGTGCAGTCTGCTGGACAACAATAACTTAATGGGGAATCTACCACCAGAGTTTTCACAGATGCCTAAATTGAGAATACTGTAAGTTTACCGTTAGTTAATATCTTGAATTGGATGGAATTTTGATTACATCTCATACTAGTATTTGTTTGTATTGCAGCCAACTTGATAATAACAATTTTGGTGGAACAGAGATTCCGGCTTCTTATGGCAACATATCCAACCTAGTGAAATTGTCAGCTTCTTTCCCTTTCTCTATTGACTATCAGTTTATTCAAAGGGAAAAAGGATATAAATATTTATTTCTGATAGACAGATTCATGTGATACTTTTTCTTTGAAATAGTATTGTTCATGGTCATTGAACTTTGTTGT
This sequence comes from Gossypium hirsutum, assembly GCF_007990345.1. Lineage (NCBI taxonomy): Eukaryota > Viridiplantae > Streptophyta > Magnoliopsida > Malvales > Malvaceae > Gossypium > Gossypium hirsutum. The sequence goes on from NC_053429.1 coordinate 24,644,578, forward strand.
TACTGCATGGCCTGCACTATTTATTTCTGATGCTGTAACTCGTTTCAATGGCTTTCAAGCTGTCAAAGAAAGAAAAGGTGATTGAGGGTTATATTGTCTTGTTGTTCCATGATGTGTTTTTTATGTACTTACTGTATTATAGGAAAAATGGTGCATAATGCAGGATAAATGGATTAATGGTGCAAATGGTGAAGCTCTAGCGCAGTGCAGGTAAAAAACCGTTGCTTCTGAAATTGAGGTTATGGAAAGAAACTAAACTTGTAATAAATAACATAAAAATTGGATAATTTTTCTATTTGATCTTCCTTATTAAGGTGTTATTTCCTTCATTGAACTCAATCATAAATTCATAGAGAGACCACCTTGTCGAGGAGCTGATTGGCTGTTAATTTATAATTAAATTTATAAGATGTAATATTTAGCCAGTTGCTAGTCTTGTAACTTGGGCCATTTTTGACTTCATATACATATTTTTGGTAGATTCTTTTTTCCCTACTTTTGTTTTTTATCTTGCAGGTTTTTATTGTGTTGAACCTATTCTATATGTTATGCAGAGGCCAAGAGCAAGGACTTTACAAGCTGTTCAAGTGTATTTTCAATCAGTAATTGCAACCAAAGATTTTATCTACTTTATCTACTGCCTTACATTTGTCACTTCACATCATTGCCTTAAATGTAAGCATTCTTCTGCTCATAAACACTTTTTACATTTTTGCTCCTAAATTCTCTTTATTATTATGTAGTATGATGAATTGATATGGACCTTCACTGCAGTTGCTTTGATTCCCATTTTATGCCGATCACTCGACCTTTATTCAGATAAACTAGAAAGCCTAACCAGTATATTACAAAGGAACAAATAACTAAATCGCAATATCTTTTCTAACATATATTTTATATATATTTTTTTTATTTCAAGTAAAATAGCCTTAGGACCTTAAAGACTTGATTTTAGATATATATATATATAGTTTTCTAGTCTCACCATGGTGATTTGCATGGATATGTTTGTAGGAATCATCTAAATCTGGGAATTGGAGCAAGGAAGTGAAGCATGAAGATGATTCTGATGTTCTCATTGAATGCCGAAACGTGTACAAATCATTTGGAGAAAAGCACATCTTGCGAGGTGTGAGCTTCAAGGTTATATTTTTTTTTTTTGCTTTTATGTTTTCTTTTATTCTAGAGGTACTTGGGGGACTATATGAGGGTCATTTCAAGTTATTAGTCACCTTCAAACTCCCCAATTGAATATTCTCTTTTCATTAGTGTTTTGGGGTTTCGACGTTCTTTAGAACAATATTAAAGGATTGAAGCTAAGGCTGCATGCCATCATTGATTCTTAAAGGCCAGTTATCTGGTTGTTTGGTTTTAAATTTGATTAGTTTGGTCTGTTTCCTCTCCTGTACCATCTTCCCTTCTTTCAGCCTCATAGTTTTTATTATTAATGTCCTCTTTCATTGGTGTATAAAGCGATGACATGATTACAATAATTGGTTTTAATCTATGATGCTCAGACTTGAGATGCTTGGCTGAGTAATTCTATGACAGCTTGATACTGGCAAGAATTTTGGATCTGTGTCAAACATGGTTGATGGCTGGATATATTGACAACTCATTGGCTGCCTTGCTGGTAGTCTAGTAGGTGTAATGTTCCTTGGTTATCTAGATCCTTGTTGTCTATCAATCATGGTTGGTATGCACTCAACGTTTGACATGAAAAACTGGAAATTTGGTCCACTTCAAATTTGATGTTCTGATAGCATGTGTTTTCTGATATCAACAAGAAGGATAGAGAGTAAAAGAATGTCATAATATGCCATCTTGGTTCAGGATTGTACCTAGTTCTATATTGAACCGAAGCTCTTCTTTATCAGTCCATCTCAAATCAGACTGGACAAATTGTGTCTAATGATGTATACTTTGAATTTAGTGAGGAGTGGAAATTTAGAATCTCTGATTGTGTATTTGATTGGTGGTTAAATAGGTGATGTGTCGGTCATGCATAATGTATCATGGATATCTATAAACAATTTAGATGTTTTGTTGTTTTTATTAATAAACAAGATGCTGTATTTGGACTTGCTGTTAGTAAAAGACTTGCTGTATTTTATTTATATCTTTATATTTAATCTAATTTTTATTATTTATTTTAGTTTTGATTCTATATTTTTATTTTTATTTTAATATTTAATAACTTGAGTTCTAAGTTTTGTTATTAATTTATTATTTTAAATTCTAAATTTGAATTCATCAAATTTTATATTTAGTTTTAAAGTTAAAATTTTCATACAAAATTTAATTTGATAATGAATTTTAATAGAAAATTTTTATATTTATATCATGGATATTATTCTCCTCAATATTTTGAGAATGAATTTTAATTTTTCATGACCTTTATAATATTTTATAATATATATTTTTTTAAAATTTCATGACCTTTAGCGGCGTTTGTGGGAAAAGCACCGTTAAAGGTCGCGACCTTTAACGGCGTTTTTTAAAAAAAATGCCGCAAACTTTTGTGGCGCCATCTATAGCGGCGTTTTTTGTGGCGCTTGTAAAAGCGCCGCTAAAGGCCTAAAAAAACGCCGTTAAAAGTTAGTTTTGTTGTAGTGTAACCAAAAAATCTTCAAGAAAAACACAAAATTAAAGCGCTATCTATGAGTGAAATTGATGTGAACAAAGGAAAAGATGAAAGATGGTGAAACCATGATTTCAAAAACTGAAATTAATTGTAATGAATTAAATGTGAAGTTTTACTTTGCCGAAATCAAATGTTTGTATTCAAGAAAAACAGAAAACATGTTTACCTTACTAATATTGAGTGATTAAAAATCAAGAATGAAATTGTTTGAGAGAAAATGTTTTCAAACAATTCATGAAAATGAATAGAAAATAATTGCTGGCTATAACAAATCTCACCTATTACTCTATTTGCTCTCATGCCCTTGGGCTGATAACCATTTTAAGACATTACTCCTTTCCAATTTTGTTTCTCACCCTGAAGACATTTGCCCCACTAATTTTTATTTCCTTACCACAACTAATTTTCTTAATCATAACTAAATTAATCACTAATAATAAATTAGAAAATAAATCTGGAAACCTTTTGAAATGTCTCGAATACTAATTCTGACACAAATTCATTTTTTGACCGTACGATGTTAATTATTAAATGATTAGGGAATTATAATTTGAATTGCATGCACGATAACTGATCAGACTATCAGAAAATAAAATCATGCTAGACTCAAGTGCTTTTAATCTGCTATATATATATATATGTGTGTGTGTTTAATCTGTTTCTTTTAGAATAGAAAACAAGGCTGGTAGAGAGAGAGAGAGAGAATATTTAAGCAAAAACAGAGATAGAAATAACTAGCTAGCTTGGATAAAAAATAAAATATTAGAAAACACGAGAGGGAAAATAAATGCATCATTCACATGCAAATTGTACACTACTTTTTGAGGAGAAAAAGTGAAAAACAAACCAACTTCAAAGTTGCGAAACTCGGATGAAAAGGATTGCTGTTTTTCTCTCTCTGCATGCAGCGGGTCTCCCATTCACACTCACTACATTGTAAATCAACTCTAACCCTTTGATCCTTTTACAGCAATACATAGAGGTTGTAGGTATTAGGGTGTAATCACCATGTTTAAATTACAATTTTGTAATAAAATTTGAATAATGTACAACACTAATATTTCATTTTAGAAAAGAAACAAACCTCTATTCTAAACAAAACCAGAAATATACATTTTCCGGGGTGGTTGTTTTGGCGAAGGTGAGTTTTGGTCCCCTTTAATCAAGTTGGTCTCCATGTGTAACAGTTGTGTCTTTGTAAACGGGAATGAATGCCTTAGGCTTAGCATGAAAAGCTGAAGCAACAGTAATTACGGCTCAATATGATTATTAAATGTAGAATACTCTTTTTCATTCATTTATGTTCACCTCCAAACTCACCCATGGAAAATCCGGTGAGAAGTACATCAACTTTTGTATTTATATTCCTTATTCATCATCCATTTATTTTTTGTTAAATAAGAATATTTTTGTCATTAATCTTTATTTGTTTGCCTTCATCTTTTCTTAACTTGTTCCTTTGTGTTTATTAAAATTTTAAAAATTGTTCATCTTTATTTGTTTGAATTATATTTACCAAGAATATAATCATGGAAATATTTATCAACAATATAATTCAACAAATTTGTAAAGAGCAAAAATATGTTCCTGAAAGGTTAACAAATCACAAATAAATATGTTTCTCATTTTTAAATATAAATTAATGAATTGCTACGATTCAATTATTTATAATTGCTATACACTTTTTGTGTTGGATTGATTTTTTTTTTTGTGTAAATTTATATATAAAAAAATTAAATATTTAAATATACTTTTTTAAGTCTTTACACATTTCATTCATGGAATTTAGTCCATTTAATTTCTAAATTTAAAAATTTAAGTTTAATTGTTATCACCTTTAAATTCTTTTATTAAATTTATTGGTGTAATATCTTGAAATTAAAATATTAACAACTTAGTGTGATATTTTGTAACAATAAAAATAGTATTTAAATTATTAATTAACATTTTTCTTAAAAATACTGACCGAAATCTCATCAATATAAAATACTTTTTTAGTTGTAATGTGATATTAACATTTTAATTAAAATAATTAATAATATTATCTAAATACACATTAAAATTCAATTTTTAATATAGTACAAGAGTAAAAACTAAAATTTAATAAAATAAAGGAAGGCAAACCAAAAGTAGCGTTAAGTGGTAGGGCTGTTGGGACCTTACTTTTATGTACTGTTATATAACAGTATAGATAATATTAATTATATAACAATCCTGGAACACAAGAGTTTTAAACCCAACTCTAGACATTTTATTAAACTACTCATTACATACTGTTTTTCTATTGGTACTATTATTTTTACAAATATAAAAAGCATTTATAAATATTAAATAATAAAATTAAATAAATTTCAAATATAAAATATTCATAAAAATAAAATTTTGATTAAAATGATAAAAACATATATATATTTTAAAAATATTGGTAGCATAAGTTTAAGTATCACCTTATGTAAATTTTAAGATATCAAAAAATTAAAAATAAAATACTCATTAATTAAAATATTATTTAATTAGCCTCACAAATACAATCATTAGACAACACATAATCTCAAAATAAACAAGTAAAAATCTATTTTATAAATTAAACAATAAAATTATTTTATTCTATGCATATTCAACAAGTCTAAAATAAATATTTTTAAATTTTTAAAACCACACCATATTCCAATGGGTATGCACTGGTACCAATTGTAACAATCTAAATTTGTATCAAAATGGAACTCAAAATTTGATGTTCCGATTTATTATTCCGGCGGATATGAGTGACACCGGAACAATACCAACTATCATGATAATATTCATAAAAAAATTGTTTATATTGATTTCGCTTAATAAATTAATTTTAAAATGCTTTCCATTTATTCCATTTAATAAAGAAACATAAATTAATTTATAAATTTATTAGCGAAATGAATATAAACGACTGTTGAGGTGCAGAACTGTAGGTTTCTTTTTTTCCCTCTTACCCTGGAACAGAAGGTGGTGGTGGAATTGATTATCAAAATGCCCAAGATTGGGGGTGGGACCGCCTGCAATGACTGACGGACATGATGGGACCGCTCATAATCGCACGGCTATAATTTTTCAGTGAGGGGAGGAGGTTGGAACTTTTGCTGACAACTGGATGCCACGTGCCAGATCAATGAGGCTGCAAATAGAGGCACGTTGCCACGTGGGAACCCACGGAAAGGGACCATGATAGCTGGCCACCATTTACCTCACCCTTCCCTTCACCATAATAATATCACTTATTTGGGTTCTATTTTGAATTTCCATGGACGATGAAATTAATTTGTATGATTAAATGATAAAAAATTAATATTTTTTTAAGTAAAATTTAAATTTTGAGTGTTGTATTTTAAAAAAGGAAATAATGTTTTTTTAATTTCAAATTCAGTCAAAGTTTAATAACATTATTAAATATTTAAAATTAGATTATTAATGTTTTTAGATATAAAAATATGAGCATAATTAAAAATGACAATAGAACAAGAAAAGGTAAAAATTTGTCAAATACATCATCTTCCTTCCACAACTATCATGTTTTGCTTTATTATCGATTTTACTTTATGGTGGATGTATAATTTTAAAAATTACCATCATTTTTATAAATATTAAATACATTTATTTTATTCACGCCTCATCTCACTTCAATATTTTTTATTATTTAAATACATATGGTTTTTTATGACATTTTTACATATTTTTATCATTCTAACAATTATATATAAGTAAAATAATAATTTTTATAATAAAATAAGATAAAATAAATAAACAATTATTAGAACCATTCGATAGACAGTTTTAAAAAAATTCATTTCGTCACATCCAATTTTTCAAAAAGAAAAATAAAACAAATTATTTCAAAATTCATGGATGGTTGGAATTTTTTTATTATGCAAGATGATGCATCCCGTCTCGCAGTCTTTTTGATCTCTAAGCCATTTACGGTCGAAAGCGTAAGGTCACTTTCCGCCATAACTGGGGGAGGGTTGGTGGCGGTGGGACCATTTCAAATTTCAACCTGCCACTAACAAACAACACCTTACACAAAATCCCCAACATAAGAGAGCAGAGCAGTGCAATGCAGCATATCAAATTTTCTATACATATAATATGGCTTTGATTATGGTTTTGAATTATGACAAGTTTCACCCAATAGAAACTGCCAGCCCACGGTCTCTCTGATTATAAACCGCAAACACATCAATTTTCTTATCTTATTAATATTTTGAAGTGTAAATGTAATAATATTTAACATTTGAATGCAAGCACTTGATAGGATAGGAGGTAACTGTTCTACTGTTACCATACCATGCATGCAGTGGTGAATTTCTGCAAATAGAAAACAACGGTCCAATTTGCATAGCATAAGCAAACACGGAACATCCATGGAAGTGACCGCCCCATTCTAAAAGTCATTAAAAAAAACCAAATCAAACATTGGAATCATCATCGGGTGCTCATGTAACTCCCCGGACACTTTCTGGCTTTGTCTACAACATTTTCTCTATTTATATATCTACAACTTTGAGTTTCTTCATCAATTTACTTCCTTTTCACTATTTGTAATACCCTATATATCTCGTTATTTTCAGCCTGCATTTTAGTCAATCCAATTCCAATGGCTGCTTTTGCTTCAATCTCCGCATCTTCATTGCCCGCCCCTGCTACAATTCCTTTTGCCAAAGGATCTATTTCTCAGCACAAAAGCTTCACCACCATTGTAAGTGATTTACCCCTTTTTGTAAAAAAAAAAAAAAAAACTCCAATGTGAATAGAAAGGCAGATTGAACCGACCAATGAGGTCTCGGTTTAATGACAAAATAAAAACTTTGGGACTTTTCTACCTATGTAAATAATACTGGCTCATCATGTGTAGATCTCATCCAACCAAGTTTTTATTGCAGGGATGTCCAGTAGTATGTAATGGATTGAAACTTATTCCAAAGACTCAATTCTCCAAGGAGAGAAACAAATTTTCGACTCGATCTAGCTGCTTTAAGACACCAGTTTCATGCTCTCTTGTAAGAAACTTGTAGACCATGTCTTCGTTTCGGTTTTTTTTCTTATTACAATTGTCTTTAGTACATGAAATCGTCATTAAGCTCATTGTCTTCTTACATATTGGATTCCACTAGGCTCAACCTGAGACATTGAAAACCGTCCAAAATACCATTGCCAAGCAATTGTCAATTGATGCGAGCACAGTGACTCCTGATACTAAATTTGCTGATCTAGGAGCTGATTCACTTGACACGGTGCGTTACACCTTTTACAAGACATATCACATTTGGGTTTTTTTTTTTTTGTTAACCCTTTCAGTTTCTTACATCATGAGCATAATATCCTGGTTCATTTCTTATGTTTTGTTTGATGTCAAATTCATTTCAGGTGGAGATAATGATGGCGTTGGAGGAACAATTTGGAGTTTCAGTCGGAGAAGGCGGAGCTGAGAACATCGCAACTGTCCAAGATGCCGCAGACTTGATTGAGAAAGTGAAAGCTACTGCTGCATAGGCCACTTACAAGAATACCAGAACTTCTTTTATTTTAGTTCTATAAATGCCACCAAAGATAAAATCATAAATTACAGTAATCGATTTTCCTTTTCTTTCCTACAAGGAATGGCACTATTTTTCTTTCCTTTTGCTTAACCAAGAGGGCAATTTTTGTAACAGGGTGGGTCTTAAATTGTAGCCTGTCACTTGTCTCTTTGTTCTTATTCTGTTTCATGCAAAAGCAAGAACGAAAACAATAAAGTCAATGAATAAATGCATGAATCAACTTGAGCTTTGTTTTTGTTTTCAGATACGCAACTTACAGCTTCTTCCGGTGAGAATCCGGTTAAAATATGACTGAAAAATGAAACTTACAACTAATATAAGGAGATCATTATCTAAGCAACAAAGATAAGAGTTTGGTAACCCCCATTTGCAGGGTGTATTGTTCCGTCTCTTTTCAAAACAAGAAAACATGTAATAAGAAAGTTTATTGAGCCTATCCTAAAATGTTTGGCAGGTTTTGCAACCAAGCTAGGGCTGTAATTGATGGCTAATGCAATGACACTCTCAAGAGGAATACCATCATCTGAAAGGCCCTTATCTAAAATATACATACAATGGTCAACGGTAGCACAAAAACATGGTTAGGCTTATTTGATAAGAGAGCATCAGTCACTTAACAGCATGTATATTGAAGAAATACACCAGAAAAAAGCATGAAGGAAATACCAATAAACAAGAAAGATTCAAACTTAAAACGTATTTTGCCAACTAACAAATAAGCCTCATTCATTTAAAGGATCATAGCCTCTTTGGAACCCAAAAGTTTAGAAAAATAGCTGTTAAAGACGGTGATAATCCAAGCAAAAAGGAAAGTATTTATCATACACCAGTATATATGCACTCAGAAATAACATTTACAAGCTACATAACCATGTATATTCAAATAGAGAAAAGTATTTGCCCATTGATTTCATGGATTCGGAAGAGACCTACAACCAATTCGGCTAATGAAATTCATATTATGTACATTCAAGCAAGAAATGTATATCAGATAAAAGAAGCTCTCAGGGGCCCATTTTATATTCTTTTTTGATCCATTTGTAGTCTAAAGTTCAATTCCTACTTTTCTTTTGTTGGTACATATGAAAGCTCATTCAGCTTGGCTATACACATGCAGCTATCTAATTTTTAATTCCTTGGACCTCAATAATCTCATAAATTATATTTTCAATAAACTGTGTGCCCGCACAGAATCAACTTACCATCGAATTTTGGCAGTTACTCTTCAAAACGTCTGAACCAATCAGAAATTGTTCTTGAGAGCACTTTAGTTTCACTCAGTGAAAGAGTCTTAAATCCCTGAACAATAGCATCTGCCGGAGTGTATACATATCCTGCTTGCCATTTTGGTTCCTGATCAGGCAGAGTAAATTTAACATATTCAAGATGCGTACCGTTATGAACATGGAAACTCAATGTAGCCATGCTCGCCACAGCCAGATGTATAGAGAAAGTGAGGGACAGGGGTGAACAAGGGAGGCAGAAAGAAATAAACATGTCATACCGGCACACACGGTGTTATATGGTTGCCACTTAATTGGACCTTTTCTAGCGTCCCAGCAATAGACTCCACGCGAGGCTTCAATGTCTCTTCAAGGAGATCAGTTTCATCAATTGTGTCAAAGTTGAACTTCACCTAAAAAGAGATGTAGGTTAGCAAGAATAAACACAATAGCAACCTACAAAATCTAATTAACCAAATAGAATGCACAAAATGTATACCAGAAGTGTATGTTGGACATTGTATTTGTTCTTGCAACATTCACGGTTCTCAGAAGGTGTTGGCTTGAACTCTGATATCCCTTGTGTGACCTAAAGGAAACAAGATTACAAAGTGAAAGTAAAAAATTAATGTCCACCTGTCCAGGGGAATCTCACTAGCATCAAAGAAGCAATAGAGGGAAATTGGTCTAATCAAACTAGCAAATCACCACTATCCTCACTTTTGTGTTACATTTGCTCAATCATCCACTAGAAATGTCTAAACACAATAAGTTGAAACCGCATGGCAGAGAGAAGAAAGAACCAATTACAGTGCACAATAGACTTGGTCACTTCATGTAGTACCTCAGACAACTTTGTAAAAGACAGATACATACCTGACCAAAAACGGAGGGTAACTGATCCACAAAATTGGTGAACGAGACTAAGGCTTCTTGGTCTCTTTCAGGTATCATTGCTCCAGCAGTGTCAATAAACATCTTCCACGCATCATCTGCAGCGTTTGCAATGAAAAATTACATCCAAAAAATCTCATATTATTTATGCATACAAAAGGATAATGTGTATGCTAACAATGCACACGCATTATAAAATCATGCTGTATTTTGAATAGTCATTGTTATACAACAGGGGAAGACATCAAGTCTATGATTCCAAAAGAAAAAAATTATCACAGTATAGCACCAAATTTATTAGCAAGCCAAAAGTCGCTAAGCAAGAGTTAGAATGTAATTTACCTGAAGCACTCCTAGCCATTGAATACATTGGAGATGTTTCTACCATTGGCATCATCTGCCTAACTAGAGGACCCAACTGCAAAGTATTATCACCAGTTTTACCATTACACAGTTCATTAGACAAACATGCCAGAGCAAGAACTAACAAGTTTCATACAGGCTCCCAGAGTGCAAACTTATAAACAACATCAAACAGCTCTGGCAGATGAAGTATCAATAATAAGCAAAAACATGAGAGGCTTAATAGAACATTACCAATAATTTTAGTTGATCCCAAGAAAATAAGCCTCATTAACAACACATTTTTGCTAATACTTTACCAAAAAAACTTCGTTTCTAGTAGCTTTTACCTGACAAAAGTTAATAACAGCCATCATCTTTTATGCATGCAATTTATTAACCAACTCAACACATATAGTATTAACCCTAATAAAGGAATAAGCATCTGACCAAAAATCATTTGGTTATAAGAGGAGCCCAAGTACTTAATAGGTGTGACAACATAACAACCCCCCCCCCAAAAAAAAAAAATGTATAGCTCACAGGGCCTACATGTGGACAACCTCACATCAGGCTTTGGTAGGTAGAAAAGCATAACAAACTTGGACTCCGATACCATGTTAAGCATCCAATCTAAAACCCTTTGTAAATAGGAGAAGCCCAATTTTGATAGATGTGAGATAACACCACTTAACAACAACAACAAAAAACTAATAAATTTGGGCAAGTCTACCAAATGTTACCTTCAATTTAAGCTTAGAACCTTCTTTATTCACATAATGGTTAACATGCAAAAGAAATGGTATCAGAAGCGACAAGAACAACATACCAGTGCAATTCTACTAACAGGTTAGGCATGGAGATTAAACATATGCCCTAAGGTAACCGTAATCAATATTTGCTGCCTTTCATAAAATAAAGACTATTACCTGCTCAAAGTATGGCACCGCCTCTGTTGCTGACTTGTTGTTGTATGAGATTATGGCATTAGCCTTCCACAAGAGATAACATTCTTTGTCACACTCCAGGAACTATTGAACCTAATAATAAATTGCACTATCTAAAACTTCATAATTTTACATTTTGCCTACAAAAACTAAATTGTAAAATCAACTTCTTCAAAACTGCAACCAACAAAGAAGCTTCAAAAACCGGAAAAAGAAAAACCAAACCTTTGGTATCTTCTCAGAGAAATAACTGCCTGTGAGTACTTGAAGAAGAGCACCATTGCTGCAATTATCATATAATTAAAATAATATTATTTCTTAAGCATAAAAAAAAATTACAACCACTTAGAAACACTTACCTGTGACCCACAGAGAAAAGTGGAAGATTAACAAGATCAGCAGGAGTAAGATTAGCATCTGGATATCCAAAAGCAAGAATGTTCTCCAAGCAAGCATTGAACCTCTCATACACTTGTTTAGTAGCTTGTTCATGATCAAATGTCACATTGTATGGCACTGATATAATTAAAAATCCTTCCTTGGCCAAAAGCTCAATCAAGTAACTTCAAAAAAAAAAAAAAACCAAATCAGCAAAAAGGACCTTATTTTGATTCCACCATGGAAACGAGAAAAACGAGGTACCTGTAAGTAACTTCGGGGACAGCTCCAAGGAAAGCACCTCCTAAGAACTTGATGATAGCACGTGGTTTCTTGTTTCCGGATGGGGGTATGATCAAACAAGAATTCAACCTCTTGTAAAACCTGTTAGAGATGTTACTATTGGCACCTGAGGTAGAGGTAGAGTTGTTAATGAAACCAAAGCTGCTTCCTTGGCAAATAAAGGCATTGGAAAACGGGGGTGGAAGCAGAGAGTGAAGGCTCAGAAACTTGGTTCTTTTAGGAAGCTTGTAAGAGCGGGAAGTGGAGGTTGTGAGATTCTTGGGACAAAGCAAGTTCAGCTGTGCGCCAGAGATGAAAGACGTGGCTAACTCCATGGGTGTGATTTGTGGAGACAAAATCTGAAAAGAAGCACTTTGCGGGAAAATCACTAAAACTTTTGGTTGAGAAGGAGGAAACTTGAATATATGCTGATAGTTAAGCCACGAATCACACCATTCAGGTTTAGAGACTTGGGCTGGAAATGGCCAGAGTTTGGTGAATCCATATCTTATTATATCCAAACTTCACCCACTCTTACAACTATAACATTTTTAGGTTTTCTTATACTTGATTTAAAGAGTGTAATTTTTCTTAATTTCATAACACTAGTGTTAAAAGAATATCTAGGCAAAATAATTCAAATTTCTAGCTTTCAATCCCATTTTATAAGGGTTTTTTTTCCTTAAATCGAGTTCTGCAACATCCTTCAGTTAAATTCACCCAAAATATATATTTTTTTAATTTTATAACAGATTTTATATGTTTCAACTAGAAATTTTTTACGACTTTTTTAAGATTTTATAACATCTTAATTATTTTTACATATTTTAATTATATCTTTTTTATTTGAATTAATGTCACAATTACTTTCAAATATACAATGTAGTACTTATACAAAAATATCTCATTTCACACTTGTATCGTTCTCCCATATATAAATGTACCCAGATTTTTATTATCATTTAATTTACACATTAACTTGGCAGCAATAGATAAATGAATGCCACATATTATTATACCATTGGTTTTGGATTTCAAATTTTTTTTCCCGTCCAATTTTCAACAGGTAAGTTGTATTTCTTGTTTTTTTTTCTTTTTTTGGATGTTTTAATATTTTATTAGGTAAAAATAAAATAATAGAAAAATATCAAATAATTTAATCTACAGTCATATTCAAAACCCAAAACCAATCTACCACATTATATATTACATGATACATATTACATGAAAGTTCAAAGGTAAACTTTGAAGTTTAATTTTTATAAAAATTTATAATATGTGATTTATTTAGTCTTGTAAATTTTCATTTAAAATTTCAAGACAAATGGAATCAATTGTGATTGTTTTGGAAGTTGGAAGTCAGATGCAAGAATTGAAATTTTAAATAAAATTAAGTTCAAGACTGGTTGACAAAACCAGAGACAAAAATGAGATAAAAGTCGAAGCAAGCAAAAAAAAAAAGGTCACTACCTTGTTGACATCCCTAAAGGCCATTTAAATAAAAGTGAAACATTGAATATCTGTAGGTTGATTGAATTTTTAGCTTAATTAGTATTAGTATTGTTGTCGGTACAAAAAGTTATAAATTTGAGTACATTGAAGCATATTATTCTTCTATTTAAGGGTTGAAAAAAGACTATAAATAATTCTAAGTATTCTAAAAAAACAGATATAATAATAATCTATAATAAAATTATTATTAAAAAAAAAAACATTCAAAACCTGCAGAGCTTGTAACCCAAGTAAATAACCAGAGCTCAAGTGAACAAACTAAAGACATTATCCCGAGGAAAGTTTTGAATTTAATCTCTTTATTTTTTGACTACTAAAATTTTTATTTTTTATTAAATTTAAGTACATTATAAATAAATAAATATTTTTTTAATATTCAAAATATCATACTAATAAATTTAATAAAAGAACTTTAACCATATTAACAATTAAATAAAAATTTTGAAATCTAAAAGAACAAAAAGATTAAATTTTAAAAAGAAAAAGGAGTAAAAGGGATTTGGAATATGTTATAACTCGAGAAAAAATTGAAAAAAAAAATAAAGAGCGGCCAAAAATACACACAATGTTTCTTTTTTTGTGTAGATGTTTCAAAACTATAGATGTTGTACATCCAAACTTCTTGAAAGATACCCGAAAAAGTATAATGAAGAAAAAAATGCCAACACTCATTATTTTTCTTGAAATACCCGTCTCCAACACATAGATTAGGTATAAGAATATGACCTCCTCTAAATACATAGCTAACTTTAGAAATATCTAACCATATCATATCAACACTCACATCACATCTGAGACCCAATGCGAATAACATAGTTCTCAAGTCCACCCGGTATTGAGCCAAGAGAAGCCAATAAACTCATTAATCATATATATGGGTTCTTAATTTATTAAAGACAGAAATGTTTAGAGTCAACTGTTATTCCTCTTACATTGATGAGATTATCCTAATCTATCAGAATAAAACCTACAACAGTTCCTCCATTTGCTTTAGAAAGCAACAAGCAGCATTCGTATAGGATACAAAAGGTTCTGCTTCATCCAAACTACCAGCTAGAAATGCAGTCTTGTATAAACCAAGTAAAATTTTTTACCAACTAGTACAGGTCGGTACGCACTGGTACAAGCTGGAATTGATCGAATCAGGCTAAAATACACCAAAATCATCAAAATGCACTGAAATTTTGACCGAAACCAAACATAAACTACTTGGTACCAGTTTAGGACTGGAACAGTACGTACTGGCCGTTACGGTACCGACTACCATGGTATAAACTACTAGCTTGTTTGGAAATTATAAGAGCATCAAAGAGCTAGAGGCAATGTATAACTATTTATCATGGATCATAGCAACGATATTACCACATCTCGACTCCATACCATGTCAAACCCGTAGACCTATAGCATGTCCTCGGCAAGCAGCTTAATACTGAAACCAAAGGAAAAAGAAAAAAACAAGAGAAACCCGCAATCTATGATAGAGGTGAGCTAAAAAGGTAACCATATAATATGTTAAAAAAATCAGTATCTTTATTACACCACTTAGTCACATGTATAAATACAATAATGAAATATCATTAAAATTGAGTATAAATCCAATAAGACCAGTCATCTACACATACATGTATTCACCACCACGAACAGCATTTGCAGCACCTTTTCTCTCTTCTTCGGCCTCCTTTTCCCGCTCCTTCCAGCTCTCATAATCATGGTCATCTGTTTGCAGCTCGTATCTACAAATTGGGCAAGAATTGTGTTCATCCTGCCACAAAAAACCATTGAATATAAGACACAGATAATCCACAATCGCATTTAATCCTCCATCACTAATAAAATAAAATCAAGCACTATTAATTACCAGCCATGGCTTTAAACAAGGAGGATGGAATGTGTGCTTGCACGGCAATTCTTGCATGTTATCACCAACAAGAAGGTTCTCCTTGCATATTGCACATTCAGCATCAGATCCAAGCTTAGCCAGGATTTCTTCTGTGAGAGTAATTACTGGAAGCTTTGCGACAACTTCTTTACTAGCTGGTGGGACTCTTCGAACACCACCCTCATTCTCAAGTATCTTGAAAACAAAGATTAATCCATTCACATGAGTTTCAAATTCTAATCAACTTCTTTAAACCAATGTATACTCAACTAGCAGATCGCAGAAAAAGCACCTCTGGTATAACACTATCAAGATGATCAATGAGCTGTTCAAGCACATTGGCAGCATTTTCCACTGTGTTAACATTTGTGGCCGAACCCTGAGAAGATTCGGCAGCCGCAGCAGAAGCAAAAGCATTCATGAGATTTGATTGGACCAACCATTGAGGTTGTGGTGGTTCAGGATCCACGGTAAGATGTCCCTCAAATAGATAACCTTTTGGGCAAAACAAAACAGAAATCACTTTAAACATTTCAATGTTCCTGAACATACTTCAAAACTATGTTACTCGAACTTGAATATGAAGGTCGGATACTGACATGAATAAGGTTAGATTTTTCTGTGTATATTTGTAGGATCCTTGTATATCACATCCGTTCTTAAACAAAAATAAAGAAGTCCATGCAAGAAAAAAGCAAAGGATTGTTTTGGAAACAAACCTCTGTTGGCGGAAGATTCAGATGATTGGACGGGGTTTTCGATTTCATTCAAGTGTTGCTTAGCCTGAGAAATGCAATTCCTTAGATGACTCTTTTCAGAAGTATCAGAGACAAGGGGTTCCAAGAGTTCGAAAAGGCGTAAACCGGCAAGCCAGAAACCGGGTGCGGTGTATCTGGTCTTCAAAATGGTAGCAACACGGCAAACAATGGAATAAAACTGAACGACGAAAAAAGATAGCAGGTAAAAATTCAATTACCGCTTTAAATTGGAAGAGAGAAAAGATGAATAAAGAAAAGGGGATCTCACCGATTTGCGAAGGGAGGGAGAAGCTGAAGGATAATGGAGTTTAAGAAGGGAATTGATGGAGGAAACTGCCTCCTCGAATCTCTGTTTCTTTCCAAGCTGTTTCTGTAATTCCTCTAATTGTTGCTTCAAGCTTCCATCTGAACAAGAAGAAGACCCCATTCTTTCAACTCTGCAATCAAATTCTTAAAAAAATTTCCGATTATTGAATCTCGTTACTTATTTTATATGTTGGGGGTTTAGAGAATTCTTATTCGAATTTTGTTTTTAAGAGCAGATTTCTTGGCGAGGGGGATAACGAGGGTGTCGGCCGTGGACCAGTCGGTCCGGTTCAATCTTATACGGGCGAATGCCCGGATCTGGAGTGATTTGAAATGACTTAGCGTGTCTATGATAAATTTAAAAATTAAGACCAACAGATATAAAATTTAAATTTATTGAAAGTTAATATTTTTTATTGATTTATGAAATAATTAAATAAAAAGAGGTTAAAGTTTTTTTTAATAAGTTTTTATGATTTGAATTTTTTAACACGGTGTAACTTTAATATTTTGGTCATAACTTGAGTTACAAACTTCAGTTTTGGGCCTATAATATATCAATTTAAAAGAAATTGAAAAATATAAATAAAGTTATTTCACGACTAAGCTTAAGAATGCCATAAAGATGTTCGAAAAAAGCCTAAAAAGCCTAACGCAAAAATTGCCTAAAAGCCTAGAAAAAATTGTTATTTAATTAATGGCACATTTATATTTTCTCTATTATATTATTTGTCTTATAAATAAACATTATTAAGTTAAGATTTGTGAGATACCTAGCCATTCTTAATTTTATATTGTCTATTTTTATTTTATAGGTTTCTAAACTCTCTTTTCTAATTGAAGTAATATTCAAAGTTTGATTGTACGACTTTATGAGATTGAATTGTTTTTAATCTTTCCCTGCTCTTTAGTATTTGAATGCCTTTTGGTTTAATTACAATTGTTCAAGTTTGTTAAATATCATACCAATATTTGATAGCTTAGACCGATTCCTTTCTCAATTAAATAATTAGCCGATTGATTGATTTCTAATATTTGTGACGACTACATGATTATTTGTGTAGTGTAAGCATGCGATCTAACTTAAATAAACTATGATTGTGCACTTGTTGGTTAGAATTGAGTTTCTTTCATTCTTAAAGTTATTGATAAATTAAATTTATAGAATTATTTATAAATAAAGAAAGCAATTAATGATGATTGTCTTGATTATTAAGAAAGTTAGAAAAGATTAGGTTACTTGGCGATTGTCGGTGCCTATATTATTAAAGAACATTGAAATTGATCTTGCATCAATGGTCAAACTCTCAAATCAAACGAAGAATTTACTTTGACTAGAACTTCTAATTGATTTTTCTCAAAATTTTAATTATATTTAAACAAAAATAATAGACAAAAGAAGGATATGAGAATACGAGGATTTCTATTACATTCTATACTATTTCATTATACTTACAAGTAGTATACTCCACTATATATATATAGGGAGATTAGACTTTCCATGTTCTAATACATAAATAAGAA
This sequence comes from Gossypium hirsutum, assembly GCF_007990345.1. Classification (NCBI taxonomy): domain Eukaryota; kingdom Viridiplantae; phylum Streptophyta; class Magnoliopsida; order Malvales; family Malvaceae; genus Gossypium; species Gossypium hirsutum. The sequence goes on from NC_053429.1 coordinate 24,662,837, forward strand.
AAAGTGGTTAAAATGAGATGAATAGTTTAAAGGAAGATAAAAGGTTAAAGATTAAAGAATATGAAAGGTGGAAGGTCAAAGGAGATGAAATGTTGAACATCCATTAAATAACATTCATAACACTCCCCCTTGGATGTTCAACCTTGCATCTTCCATCTTTCATCTCCCTTAACCTTCCACCTTCCACCTTTCATCTTCTTTAACCTTTAACCTTCCATCTTCTTTATGTTGGGAAATGTGCTCATATTGTAGTAAATATGTAACTGTTTTCTATTTATTTGAACTATTAATAATTACATAAATTTAATTTCACATTTCACTATTATGTCTTTCGTATTTTCTATCTTTTTTATTTTGCATGCATAGCGAAATTGTGACAAGCAAATATTAGCTCATTGGTTGTCTAAAATTCAAACTGAAGATAAATGGTATTATAAAGAATGCTTACATTGCAAGAAAGAAAACTTACTTCAATCGATAATCTAAATGAGTCCGTAATCCCGTAAAAGAATCAAAGTGATCATTTGATTCAAATACTGAGAAGGATTATTATGTTGTCTACAATTCCAATTGGAGAGATGACTAGTCTTGGCTATCAGAGCAGTTGACTCCATAAGTAGAGACATAGATGTATTCATTGGTGGAATGATACATTGGACTGGACTCAAGATGAATTAATTCAGAATTCATTTGTGAATTAATTCACTTGTGACGTTCATGGTGTGATTTACCTAAATATTGAGTTAGTCACTGACCATGCATATGCAACTTATGTGCTTTAATATAAGTGAAGGCTTATGCTCTAAAGATGATCGAACCCATAGCTGGTATGTTGGGTACATAACTTGTGTATGGCATGACTTTACTAGCAACAGTGGAATTCATAGCTCAATTAAAGAGTTAATTATATCCTCTCATTGGCATTGTGTGGATTGTTAAATATGAAACGTGGCCACGGGTTTCTAGTTCTCAAACGAGTAATTTATCACAGTCATTTATTGATAATGATCATATTAATCATTAAGAAGACATAATGCTAACAAAGAGATAAAATAGGATTGTATTGAATGAACGGATTTAACTCAAAGGAATCAAGGATATCATATGAGGTTAGCACACACAGAACGAGGTCATTGGATAAAGCAGGTAAATGAATTGCTTTCGTAAAGAGTATATAATAAGGAGTTTTCAATCATGGCACTTCTTGTGGACTGACTCTATGTAACATCCCAAATTAGGGCCTAAACAGAAAAGTGGTTTTGAAACCATAAATTTGAGATAAAAATACTCCTATTGATGAATTTTTAAGGTCTACTATGTGATTTACTAACTTTTTGAAAATATCAATGAGAATTTTTATCGATAAGGTGTCCAATTGAGTTATTAGGACTAATTTGCAATAAGTGAAAAACATGTGTTCTAGTTGATTTATTGGGCTTAAATGTGATGGGATTTGAAATTTGAAGTCCTTATTTAGTAATTATACCATTATATGTCATTATGGACAAAAATGAACATAGGCGGGATAAAATCTCAAGGTTTCAATAGAAGGGCATTTTGGTCCATTGGTTATTAAAAGAATTAAAAGGGAAAATAGTCAAAAATTATGTCCATCTTCATCCTCATTGGCTGAAATTTTCAAGAAGCCATAGCTAGGGTTTCTTTCATCTTTCAAGCTCAAAAGTAAGTGCATCCTAGCCTCGTTTTTAATGTTCTTTATATTTTTGAAATCCTCGTAGCTCGATTTAGCTAATTCTACCCTTAAGTTGAGCTAGGGTTAATGTTCAAAAATATACCCATGAATGACATGCTTGTGCTTTGATGCCTAATGGAAGAATATGGAAGTTTGATGTGTGATAAACAACTTTTACTAGGTGGTTTTTGGTGAAATTGATAAAAAGGACTTAATTGTAAAAGTTATAAAAACTATATGTAAATGTGTGAATAAATGAAAAATGTGGGTTGATATAAGAGAGAAAATGATTCGACTAGGCTTGAATAAAGAGAAAAATAGGGTACTTTTGTTTTACGAGCCTAGGGGTAATTTTGTAATTTTGTGAAATTTTAGGGGCAAAATTGTAATTTTTCCATAGTGTGATTTTTGGACTGAATTAAATAATGTGTGTATTAAATGAGTTAAATGTGTTATTCTAAATCAAGAGGGACGAGGAATAGACTTGACCGAGGAAAAGGCAAGGTTGTGGATTAAATCGCAAATTTGTCACATTTTGCACCGAGGTAAGTTGTGTGTAAGTAATTCAACAATTCTATTATCATGTGTTTAATAATTGGTATTCTATGATATATGAATGTATGCCCTAATGAAATTGGCTTGTGACGACTTAATAAAAGTTTGGTGATAGCTTTATATCTCGGAAGTCCCGAGTGACCCTGAGGAATGCATAGGATTCGGATATCATGAAATCGCGATTAATGAGATCCCATGTAAGACCATTTTTGGGACTTGGCATCGGCATCCGAGATGAGAGCCAGTGAAAGACCATGTCTGGGACATGGCATCGGCGTTGATATGTGGGCCAGTGTAAGACCACATCTGGGATATGACATGGCATCGGTATGTGATTTCAAGTAAGACCATATCTGGGATATGGTGTTGATATAAGATTTCGTGTAAGACCATGTCTGGGACATGGCATCGATATGAGGTCCCGTGTAAGACCATGTCTGGGACATGGCATCGCCACTGACATTAGACTTCGTATAAGACCAAATCTGGGATATGGCATCGGTATGTAGACCCATGTAAGACCATGTCGGGGACATGGCTTTGGCATTCTATGTGGTGTATGATGATTCCGAATGTCCTTTAGTATTCTGGGTAATTCAACGGGCCATTCAAGATTATGATTAAGAAGTAGGGTAAAATGAGTAAAAATGTATGGTACAGGTATGTACGTAAACCTTATGAGTATTGGACTCGATTCATGTTGGGAAATTTGGTATGGTTATGAAATATTAAGATAAGCATGATGTTCAAGGGCATTTATTATCAATTCTCAATATGTTCATTATGTGTAATATGATAATGTGGTGGTAATTGATAGCATGTTTATTCCGTGAGTTTCATGACCTATGTTGTTTATTATTTGCACACGACTTACTAAGTTATATGCTTACCTCCCTCTCTGTTCCTTTTTCTTTTAGCATCACCAAGTTAACTCGAGGATCGTGAATGTCAAAGCTCGAGTCACACTATCAACAAATCTTTTGAGGTATAATTGGTTTATTACATTTAAGTATGGCATGTATAGGGGACTTAGTATTTTTTTATATGTTTCATATTTGTTAGCCAAAGTGATGGCCCAATTTGGTATATTATTCCATTTTGTATATGACCATGAAATATGGCTCATATTGATTATTGGGTTTAAATCCCTAAATATTGATACATGCATGAGATGTGTTATTACCATTGTGGTGTGTGGCAAATTGGTTGTAAATAATGGTTGATAAAATGTTGAATTTATGCTTGATGGATAAATGATGTCCATTGGCATGGTTACCATATTGATAAAGGTAAAGAAATGTATTGAATGAACTTAACAAGTCATGGAGTCCCAATTAGGTATACTTGATATGAATTTATCATGCATGAGTTAAAGCTATGGATGTTTAAGTAACCCCTTTTTTGCTATGATTATCATCATTGACATAAGAGTGTGTGTAGGGGTTATTAAAGGTGACAAGAGGCTTGGAAAATAGCCTCAAAGTTGTCCACACGGGCATGTGTCTAGGCCGTGTATGACACACGGTCAGCCCCATGGGCATTTCATCCGGTCGTCCTGCAATCTGGTTTTACAAGTCAGTATGCATGGTAGTAAACACACGGGCAGAGACACGACCCTGTGTCTCAGCCGTGTGGAGGACACGGTCTCAAGACATGGGCATGTGCCGAGGCTGTGTGAAGTCTGCACCTTAAATGTGAAAATTAAATCCGCCACACGGCCTAACACACGGGCGTGTGACTTGGCCATGTGATCTTAAATTGATGCTGACATCATAAACAGAGAGTTACACGGCCTGGAGACACGGGCGTGTCAAAGGCACACGGGTGTGTCCTTGTGTCCACACGGGCGTGTGACCTTGTTTTAAGAGAAAAATTTTAAAGTTCACAGTTTAGTCCCGAACCATCCCCAATGTACGCTTTGGGCCGTGTAGGCCCGTATTAGGGACGAGTTGCATGTGTATGTACAGTTTGTATTCAAAAGAAATTTATGGCTCGATTTTGTGTGTATGTCTTCATTTTAGTTTGGTAATGCCCTTATCCGTCCTGGCGTTGGACACGGGTAAGAGGCATTACACTCTATGATTAAGTAATTGTGAATTATCGGAACGATGCTTCTGAAGATAATTGCAATCACTAGAGCCTAATTGTATATGTCCGATTGGTCCCTCCGCTAGCTTAACAAAAGCTCGATCGGACTGCATTTGAATTAGAAGAAAATTCTACGAATTTGAGAATAATTTAATTGAGTTGATTTATTCAATATGGAATTAAATTAGGTGGTTATGACAATTGTTCAACTAGAGGATTTGATTAAAGAATTTTCTTGAAAAAAATAATTTGAAAAATCTAAGTGATTTTTTGAAAAATTAATTTTGATCAAGTAAAATTAAATTAATCAAATTAATTAAAATTAATATGTTATTTTTGGAAATTAATTTTCAAGTCAGACAATTTGTCCAATTGGTAATTGAATTCTAAAATTGGACCTAAGATCGTAAATTGAACCCAAGAGCCCAAAACCAAGACCAAGACCCAAAAATTGGTCGAACCAGGTCGAGTATGTGAAACCAAACCAACGAGCCAACCGGTGGCTAGACTGGACCGGTCGGATCATCATTGACCTGGATCGAATCTACAGCAGCCAAATTGACTCAGGGTGTCGTAAGGGTGTCACACATGCATCACCAAACACGACGGTGCCGGTGGTTGCGAGGTTGACATCCCGATGGCCAGCAACAGTTGGTTGTCAGTGGTTGAATAATGGAAGAGTTACACTCCTATTGAGACTCGACTAGAGAATTTGATTTCAGATTAATTATTTCAAAAATAATATTATTTTAATAGTTTAATATTAATTAAATTTAATACTTATCTTAATAGTGTTTTTTTAATTTAGTATTAAAGTGATTATTTTAATATTAAATATTCTATTATTTTAAGATTTAATATTAAAGTGATTAAGTTTAATCATAGTTGAACTCTCTAAACTCTCCCTATATAAAGAGAGCCTTGGGTCATTATTTACACACACTTTAATTCAAGAGAAAGTTGTAGAGAGAAAATTCTCTGAGGAGATTATTCTAGAAAATTTCTAGAGATATTTTTCTAATTTACAATTTGACCCAAAAGTTTAGAGAAATTGCAAAATTACCTCACTGGTAATTTTTGTGGAAAATTTTTTGATTCAAAGTGAGCCCACACTCGACAGACGTGAGTGTAAGGATAGCAGAGAAAACTACTCAGTCGAAGCGCTCATCCTAGAGGAATTGAAAAGGTACAATTTTGATTAAGTGTTTATTACTTTAGATATTACAACCAAGATTTTATTTTAGAAAAAAAAAATTAAAACTCTAGTTTTTCCCTAAATTTATTTTTCGTTGCGTTTTCCAAACTCATTTTTCCTACACTTTAAACCTTTCATGTCCTTGGAACCCCTTTTTCATATATAACTAAATGGAGCTGACAAAAGGAAATTGTTGTCGACAACGATAATATACATAGAACACTTCAATATTATAGAAAAGTGAGGATCTTGAATGAAAATATATTTGAAAGCATTGATATGGGAGGAACTCATCAAAATAAAGAGACACTTCTATTATAACTTATGAAATGTATCTCAGACTTGAAGTCCTAACACCCAGAAGGTGTGAAGCCAATGAGAGTACATGTTAGCATAATAGCGAGTCATAATATATGAATTGACTTGTAACAAGACATTTGGTTTTGGTTATGAAAAATGATTAATTTATGGTGTATTCAAATACCAAATAAATTTATTTATTTACGTCTAGTGAATTTGTATTCGGTTGGTATATATTATTTCATAATATTGATACCTGAAGTATAAAACTCGAGTTTCATGAGAAAATCATTAAATTTAAATATGATTTTGTTCAGAAGTTTTTATTAGTTAATGTATTTATACATATAGTTTGTTATCATCTTTGTTGATATTAATGTATCAAATATCATTGGAGTTCTTGAAGAATTTTCAAGAGCAATAATTATTCGGTAGATAAACTTTATAATGAAAGTATATCTAAAAAATTAAATTTTATTTTGACCTAAAGATTGAGTGTTCAATAAGAACAAATGGTCATATAATAATGTATAAAACGATTGTCCTGAAGTACAATTTCTTTTTGTGCCCAATGCACTTGTTGTATTGGTAATAGTGAATGATATAATACATCATACTTTATAAAGTTGTTGGTGACATTCAAAGCATGAGAATGCAATTGAATTTTATTGCTATATTGATACGTGTCAATAAAATTTTTTGATTTGTTATTGATTAATAATATTGAATGTCTCAATATTGGGTTATAAAATGATGTTCAAATACGGGGGAGCAAAATATGGATTGTTGTAACACCTATCACCCGATGCGAATAATAATCGAAAATTCAATTAGGCACTCCCTACCGCTACATTTGAGAAGTTAATTTTTAGCATTGTATTGCGTCGTTTCAAAGATCTTAAATGATCCATACATGAGGGGGAGTAAATTAACACTTCATTTTTCTTTTAAAGTTATGACATAATGTGTATCAAAGGATTATGTACTCTTTTTCCTTCACTAGGTTTTTGTCCCACAAGGTTTTTCCTAGTAAGGTTTTTAATGAGGCATATCATTTATACAATGAACATTTAAGTGGGAGTGTTATGAATGTTATTAAGTGGATGTTCAACCTTTCATCTTCCTCAACCTTTCACCTTTCATCTTCCTCACCCTTTCACCTTTCATCTTCCTTAACTCTTCACATTTCATCTTATTGTAACCTTTTTCTTATTTATGTATTAGAAAATGAGGAGTCTAATCTCCCTATATATATAGGAGTATACTACTTGTAAGGATGATGGAAATAGAAGAAAACTGCAATAGAAATATCCATTTATTCTCATCTATTATTCTTGCGTTCTTTGCATTATTATTTTATAACACGTTATCAGCACGAACGCTTACATCAATCCAAGAGCCTTGCATTTTTATTAGTTTGGATCAAGAGATATCATCAATTCCAAACCTTGCAAAAATTTTCTTCACTCATGATCTACAAAAGAATGGAGATATAAATGTTCAACAGATTCGTTCAAGTGAGAATTTGCTACATTGAGAAGTTAATTTTCAACATTGGATTGCATCATTTTAAAGATCTTAAGTGATGCTTACATGAGAGGGAGTAAATTCATTCTTGTAAGGTTTTGACATACTGTGTATCAAAAGATTATGTACTCTTTTTTCCTTCACTAGGTTTTTGTCCAACAAGGTTGTTCCTAGTAAGATTTTTAATGAGGCATATCCTTTATACAATGAACATCCAACGAGAGTGTTATGAATGTTATTTAATGGATGTTCTACCTTTCATCTTTCATCTCCCTTGAGCTTCCACCTTTCATCTTCTTTAAACTTTAACTTTCCATTTTCCTTAAACCTTTTATCTCTTTGTAACCCATTTTTCTTATTTATGTATTAGAATATGAAAAGTCTAATCTCCCTATATATATAGTGGAGTATACTACTTATAAGTATGATGAAAAAGTATAGAATGTAATAGAGATTCTCATATTCTCATATCCATCTTTTATCTATTATTTTTGTTTATAATATGTTATCAGCACAGGTACTTATTGTAACACCCCCTACCTGTATCCGACACCGGGACAGGATATAAGGCATTAATGGACTTAAACGCAAACAATTATACTAACCAAGCCATAAAATTTCATTCATATTTTAAACATTCAATCACATGCACATAGTCCCTTATTTAGGTTTACGAAGTCCAAAACATACTTTAGAAAGGGTTCAGGACTAAACCGAGAACTTGGAAAGCTCTGGGAAAAACTTAGAAATTTTTCTCATGAAACAGGGTCACATGCTTGTGTGCCATCAGGCTGTGTCCCTCACACGGTTGAGACACACGGCCGTGTCTCATCTCGTGTAGTTAACTCTTAGGCTATTTTTCAATCCTTTTTGTTACCCTTACATGCACACACATATACATGGATCCAATGGCATTCAACATCCTCAATTATGATACAAACATATCATTTACCTATCAACATGCATGTGTTACACATTCCCACATTAAGCCAAGACTAGCCATACCATAGTTATCTTTGTGCCAATTTATTTCAACTTACCATCAAACTTCCATGTTCAAAGCATTATTATTTATCTCCATATTACACATTTAATTCATGGTCATAAAACATGCATTCAACACACATGACATATTACCAACTATGCATGACAAACGAACATAATCATATCTTCACATCATAAACAATAAATCATAACTTGACTAGCTATACTTACAAGCCATAATCAATATGAGCCACATCTCATGGCCATATACAATAGCTCAAAATAGGCCAATACATTTGGCCAAATCATAATAACACATGTCATAGAACTAGGTCCCTATACATGCTACTCACTTGATAATTCTAACATATGTAACAATATTCCAAAGGTATTGGCTTGATAGTGTGATGCTGCCTCCGACGATCTCTAACCCTGAGCTGACCTGACAACACTAAAAGAAATGGAAAGGAGGAAGTAAGCTTAAAGCTTTGTAAGTCCATATGAAAATAATAAGCAAATTATCAACATGATTCCATGGAAATATAATCATAATTACACTTTTACTTATTTTCTAGTCATGCTGTTTTCTCAAGTCATAGTTACTAAATTATTTGTATCTGGAGATACGAAACTCAAAATTAAGATTTGTAAATTTTCCCTGAAACTAGACTCATTTATATTTTTACCATAAAATTTTCATAATTTTTTGTCTAGCCAATAAGTATATTTTATTCTTTAAAGTTACCCCTATTTTGCTACTTGACAGCTTCAACCTTTCTTTACTAAAAATTGATTATCTCATAGTAAGGGTTTCAATTAATGTTCCCGTCTATTTCTATTGAAAATAGACTCATTAAGGATTTTATGAATATAAATTATAACCCATAATTATTTTTTACAATTTTTAATGATATTTCCAAGTCAAAATAGGGGATTCCAAAATCATTCTGACCCTGTTTCAAAAAAAAATTAAAATATCTCATAATATGAAATTATTTTGCTTACACCGTTTCCTTTATATGAAAATAAACTCAAAAATATTTAATTTAATATCTTATTAAACCTCTAATTTGATTTCCATGATTTTTGGTGATTTTTCAAATTTACACAACTGCTGCTGTCCAAAACTGTTTTATTACAAATTTCACTCTTACATAATTTCACTTACTCCATTCCATCTTACCGAAAGTTCGCTCAACAATTGAGCACATTGCTCATAAATTTCCACAAACATATATCTGCACTTATTCATCACATGGTCATGTTCACATGTATTTTCACTTAGTCGATTTCCCGTTGAACTCATCGGAATAATAACAGATACTTGGTTGCCTACACATATTACCACCCTTGTAATCGAAGCTATCTGGTACACATAGTAGCCTACACTTAGTACTACACATACGACCAACAATTCGGTACACGTAGTAGCCTGCACTTAGTACTACACACTTGACCTAACCATCTGATACACGTAGTAGCCTGCACTTAGTACTACACACGTGATTGAAGTTGTCGGGTACGCATAGTAGCCTGCACTTAGTACTACACATGTGACCTAACTATCTGGTACACGTAGTAGCTTGAACTTAGTACTACACACGTGACCTAACCATTTGATATACGTAGTAGCCTACACTTAGTACTACACATGTGATTGAAGTTGTCGAGTACACATAGAAGACTGCACTTAGTACTATACATGCGACCTAACTATCTGGTACACGTAGTAGCCTGCATTTAGTACTACACACGTGACCTAAAACCATCTTAAACACATAGTAGCTTGCACATAGTACTACACATGTGTTCTCACAATGGATCATTCGTATCATTTCTATTCCGAAGGTTCAACCGAGAAATTCATCACTTTTTAACATTTAACAAACTCATTCATAGTCTATTTTGATTCGTAATTTACATCAAATGATCATTATATAGGTAGCCACATCTCATATAATAATGAAATATAATAACATAAAAAGAATCGATATATTATTTACATACAAACTTACCTCAAATGCAAGCATGGCTATTTATTCCGATTTAGTCCATAATCTTATTCATTCCCAATCTATGCCCGAATCTCATTTCCTTTTATCTATAATATCACATTTAGCTTAAATAGTTAGTCACATTATTTATATAGGTCCAAAAATCATATTTTTACAAATTTATATTTTGACCCTTAAACTTTTATATATTTGCACTTTTTCCCCAAGGCTCGTAAAATGATTTTTATCCAATTTCCTTGCATTTTAAGCCTAGCCGAATCATTTTCATAACTATAGTAGCCCCTAATTTCCACTCAATCACACTTTATGACAAATTTTGTAACTTTTGTAAAACGGTCATTTTTGACAATTTCACCGAAAATCACTTAGTAAAAGTCGTTTATTACACACCGAGCATTCATTTTCTACCATTAGACATCAAAAAACATGCATGTCATCCATCGGTAAATTTTTAAACACAAACCCTAACTCAAAATATGGGTAGAAATGAGTAGATCTTGTTACTAGGATTTTAAAAACGTAAAAATCATTAAAAACGGGGCTAGAACGGACTTACAATCGAGTTTGGAAGCTTGAAAAACCCTAGATATGTCTTCTCCATGCAAGTTTCGACCATGGGGTATAAGATGGACAAAAATTGGCTTTTAATTTTGTTTTTAATTCATTTTAATTACTAGATTACCAAAATGCCCCTAACTTAAAAATATTCTATTTCACCCATTTCATGTCCATTTTTATCCAAAAAATTATCCAATGGTCTAATTACCATTTAATGGCCTCCAATTTAAAATTTCATAACAATTAGACACCTCTAACATGTAGAACTCAACTTTTGCACTGTTTACAATTTAGTCCTTTTGACCAAATTGAGTGCCCAAACGTCAAAATTTTCAAACGAAATTTTCACAAAATCATCCTGTGAAATTTTAGACCATAAAAATATAATAAAAAAATTTTACTGTGTCGAATTTGTGGTCCCGAAACCACTATTCTGACTAGGCCTTAATTTAGGATGTTACATTTACATCAATGCAAGAGTCTTGCATTTTTCGTTAGTTTGGATCAAGGTTTGTAATACATTTTATCAAGATGTCCATTATGATAAAATTACTTATGTTTATAATTTGTTTCATTTTTTAAGAGGTCTACTAATCTTGTAATTTGTTAAAAACTTCTAACATAGTCAAATTACTTGTAATTTATTTTATAATTAAATTGTTGTAATTATTTGGTAATTTTTTTCCTGTTATGCTATGGTTGAAAGTTTTGTTAAGGGATTACTAATGTTTGCTTGAATATTTGTTAATGAATTACTTATATTTATATTTATATTTATATTTATATTTATATTGTAACAATAGCATCAATGTTGAACCTTGCAAAAGTTGAATTTGTGGCTTTTGATATTACTGGGAAGAACTATTTATCCTGGATGTTAGATGTCGAAATATATTTAGATGCAAAAGGCCTTGGTGAAGCTATTAATAAAGGAAATGAAGCATCTAGTCAAAATAAGGCCAAAGCCATGAAATTTCTTCGCAATCACCTCCGTGAGGGATTAAAGAATAAATATTTGACTGTTAAAGATCCACTTGTCCTTTGGAATAGTCTAAAAGAAAGATATATTCATAAAAAAACCATAATACTTTCTAAAGCTCACTATGATTAGCTGCATTTGATATTATAATATTTTAAATTTATGAGTGAATATAACTCGACTATGTTTAGGATCACTTCCCAATTGAAATTATGTGGAGAGAACATAACTGGTGAGGATATGTTAGAAAAAAAATACTTCATATTTCATGCAAATAATGTTGTCCTGCAGACACAATATCATTAAAAAGGTTTTAAAAATATTTTGAATTAATATCTTGTCTTCTTGTGGCTGAGCAAAATAATGAACTATTAATGAAAAATCATGAGTCACATCCAATTGGCTTTACTCTATTCCATAGAGTGAATATGACATCATATAACAGAAAGGATTAAGACCACACTAGCAGTCGTGGTTGAGGACATGGCCGTGGTCGTGCGCGATCGAGGACATGGACGTGAATGAGGTGGTCATTTCAGGAATACCCACCATAAGTGGGATTATAAGGATGGAAAGAATGATAAAAAAGACAACTGGGAAAGTGAAAAGTTTGTGTTATCATTGTAGAGGTAAAAACCATTGGTCCCGTACTTGTTGTACACCAAAGCATCTTGTAGAACTATATCAGCAATCATTGAAGGATAAAGGGAAGAAAATAGAGACAAATTTTGTTTGCGAGAATGGAAAAGATGATTATGGCACCGTTGGTACAACTCACTTGGAAGCTGTTGATTTCTTCACCACCCCTGAAGGGAATAATTGATCTTTTAATTTTATTATTATAGTTTTAAAGAATAAATTTTATGCAAGTTTGTTATGGTTTTAACAACATGGTTATTATATTATGTTTTAAACTATTTATGAAAATTTTATATATTTTGAAAATTTACGTGACATTTATTTGTTTTCTTTGAAAAATATGAATACCTTTCAAATTCAATTAGAAACAAATGATGAAGACTTATGCTTAGTAAACAGTATAACTACTCATACTATACTTAAGAATAAGAAATATTTTTCTCATTTAACAATGCAAAAAGCTAGTGTAAGTACTGTATCTGATAGTATCAAAATGATTCAAGGCTCCGAAAGAGCAACTATATTGTTACCTAGAGGAACTAAGTTTCAAATTAATGATGCGTTATACTCTCCTAAGTCTCTAAGAATTTTGTTGAGTTTTAAGGATATTCGCCATAATGGATATCATATTGAAACAATAAGTGAAGGGAATGATGAATATCTTCAAATTAAAAGTATAATTCAAGGAAATAGAATTATTTTGGAGAATTTTTTCGCACTCTTCTTTGGTTTGTACTACACGAGAATTAGTACAATTGAAGCACATGCTATAATAAATCAAAAGTTTACTAATGACTTTATTATTTGGCATGACCAGTTAGGCCATCCCGGTTCAATTATGATGCAAAAAATTATTGACAATTCAGGTGGACATTCATTGAAGAGCCAACAGATTCTTCAAGCGAATAATTTTTCACGTGATGATTGCTCTCAAGATAAATTAATCATTCGACCATCACCAGCCAAGATAAATTATGAATCAATCACTTTTCTAGAATGGGTACAATGAGATATATGTAGACCAATACACCCTCCGTATGGACCATTTAGATATTTTATGATTTTACTTGATGTTTCCACTAGATGATCACATGTATCCTTGTTATCAACTCGAAACATAAAATTTTCCAGGTTACTTACTCAGTTAATCAAATTACGAGCACATTTTCCATATTTCTTTATCAAAACAATTCGTATTGACAATGCTGGTGAATTTCCTTCCCAAGCTTTCAATGATTTTTGTATGTCTATTGGAATAAGTGTTGAACATCCTTTAGCACATGTTCATACACAAAACGATCTTGCTGAATCATTAATCAAACGTCTTCAATTGATTGCAAGACCATTATTATGAAGTCAAAACTTCCAATTTCTGTTTGGAGGCATGCCATACTACATGCAACATCACTAATTCGAGTCAGGCCAACAAGTTATCATAAGTTCTTCTTGTTACAAATGGTTTTTGGTCAAGAACCAAATATTTCCCATTTGAGAACTTTTGGATGTGCTGTATATGTTCTGATTGCTCCACCACAATGCTCTAAGATGGGTCCTCAAAGGAGGTTAGGAATATATGTTAGATATGAATCTCTATCAATAATTAAATATCTTAAGCCATCAATAGGGGATTTATTTATGGCTCGATTTGTTGACTGTCATTTTAGTGGGTTAGTTTTCTCAATGTTAGGGGATTGGAATGAATTATCATTGTTACATTTTGATTTTCATAGGCAACAATGTGAATTGGAAGTTTAGAGGATAATTTATTTACAAAGTTTAGCAAATCAATTGTCAAACATATTTACTATCCAAAAAGAATAACAAAATCACATATACCAGTTGTAAATACTCCAATCAAAATTGATGTCCCTGAAGGATAAACTGTGGTTTTTAGTAAGTCTAAATCACATTTGAAGTGTGGTAGACAAATTGGCTCCAAAGATAAGAATCCTTGAAAAAGAAAAGGAGAAAAAATAGATGATGATCAGATTGAGGAATCAATAACTTTAAAAGGATCTCTAGAAGATATTTTAGACATGACTGAAGTTCAAGAAAAATCTGAAGTACCTAATAATGAAGAGTTCTCAACAAATTATGTCATGTCAAGAATTAAATGGAATCGAAATCAAATTGAGGTCGATGACATATTTGCATGCAGTGTAACACTAGATATTTTGAATGACAATATGGATCATGAACCAATGCTAATTGATGAATGTAGACAAAGAGATGATTGACCAAAATAGAAAGAAGCAATTGAGGTGGAGTTAAAATCTCTTGAGAAGAGAGATGTATTCGGACATGTAGTTTGTACACCTCAAGGTGTAAAACTTGTAGGATATAAACTGGTTTTTGTGAGAAAGAGAAATAAAAAGGGAGAAATTGTGAGATATAAAGCGCATTTGGTTGCATAAGGATTTTCACAAATACCTGGTATTGATTATGAAGAGACATACTCTTTTGTGGTGGATGCAACTACTTTTATGTTCTTGATTAGTCTGACAATAAGAGAAGGGTTTGATTTACGCCTAATTGATGTAGTTATAGCCTGTTTATATGGCCTACTTGATAATAACATTTACATGAAACTCCCAAAAGGTTTTAAACTTCCAGAAGCAACTAATTCATGTTCTCGAGAACATTACTCAATCAAATTAAACAGATCCCTTTATGGATTGAAACAATCTGGACGCATGTGGTATAATCGCCTTAGTTAATACTTATTGAGGTAAGGCTATAAGAATGATCTTGTTTCCCCATGCATTTTTATAAAGAAGTTTGGATCATGATTTGTTATAATTGTTGTGTATGTTGATGATTTAAATATCATTAAGACTCCTAAAGAGATTTTAGTGACAATGGAGTGATTAAAGAAAGAATTTGAAATGAAAGACCTTAGAAAGAAAAAAAAATTTGTCTAGGGTTACAAATTGAGCACCTAAATAATGGAATCCTTGTGCATCAAACAACATATATAGAAAAAGTGCTAAGAAGATTTTACACGCATAATGCACATCCATTGAGCACCCTAATGGTTATTGGTGCATTGATGTATCTTGCTAGTCATACACGACTTGATATATCATTTTCTGTCAACTTATTAGCAACATCTAGCTCTTGCCCAACCTGAAGACATTGGAATGGGGTTAAGCATGTTTTTCGTTATTTTCAAGGTACAAGAGATATGGGTTTGTTTGCCCCTAACCTACCCAAAACAGAATTGATTGGTTTTGCAGATGCAGGGTACTTATTTGATCCTCACAAACAAACTGGTTATGTTTTCACATATGGTGGTACTGCAATTTTTTGGCATTCTATGAAACAAACAATTGTTGCTACTTCTTCTAATCATGCTGAGATTTTGGCAATCCATGAGGCTAGTCGTGAATGTGTGTGGCTAAGGTATGTAATTCATCACATACGAAAAGATTATGGTTTATGCTCAGAAAAAAAACTCCAACAGTTTTATTTTGAAGATAATATAGCTTGCATTGCACAACTTAATAAAGATGGAAGGTTAAAGGTTAAAGAATATGAAAGTTGGAAGCTCAAGGGAAATGAAAGATGAAAGGTTGAACATCCATTAAATAACATTCATAATAAATTATTGCTTTCTTTCTTTCTTTTTTCAAATCTTAATTTTAGTTTTAAAGTTTTCCTTAAAACCCCATTTTTGAATAAGATTACTATCAACCTTTGTGGATTTAACTCTATTTGTTACTTTTACTAATTATTAGTTTTCAAGTAGGTTTTGTTTTTTTACGGCTTCGACAACCATACAATTTCTAATGAGTTAATTTTTTACACATGTTTGGTAATTTAAAATAAAAATAATTTTATAAATAAGGTGTAAAAAATGATAAGTAGATAAGAACTACTTATTACTCGATGGGGAATCTTTTTAATTATTTCTATTTTATTTATTATAAAAAAAATTATTTTAAAATTTCACTTTTATTTAGAAGTGAAGTATTTAAAAATTAAAGATAAAATGTAGATATAAATTTTTTTATAATTGAAAATCTATATTTATCATACAATCTAATTATATTCCGTAATTAATTTTAAAGAATATATGAAATATATTTTATAACTTAAATTCAGTACTTAAGTTTTCAATACTTAATTATTCAGAACTATTTTTCAGTTTACCAAATAGCACTTAAGCAATGAAGATTTAAATATTGAATTTTTAGTATTGAATTTTATAGGTATTGAATTTATATTAAAAATTATTTGATATATTAATGAAAATTAAGAACTTAATATACTATTTTGTTCGATAATAGTAAATATTGATTTTTTTAAATTTATTATTTCATAATTTTAATCTTATTAGTACGGTATTATTTATTTTAATTTGAATTGTTTTTTTATAAAAGTTAAAGATAAAATTTGAATTTTTAATTTTTTAATAAAAAGAGGAAATAATTTATTTAAAAAATAAGAGTTTTAAAGATAAAATCAACATAATATTTTTCACATTAAGTAATAAATAGTTATCTATTTACTTATTATGTTCAACATTTCTTTGTTAAAAAAATTATATTAAGTAAAAAATTAATATAATTATCAAACACAATTAAAAAATTAAATGTTGAAAATTTTTATTTTGAATAAAATGAAAATCTTCAACTGTTTATCAAATACACCCTTATTCATGATAAAAATTCGAAAAAGAAATTGTGACTTATAATATTAATTTCATTTCAAAATCGTAGGGCATGCTTAATTGTTGTCACGCAGCTGCTAATGTGGGTGTTGGTTGTGCAACAAAGAAGGTCAGGTAGAAGGAGGATGAACCTCCGAATGGGGGCACGGATGTACAACTCGTTTTCAGTGAAATCAAAACAGTGGTTTCGGGACCACAAATTCAAAGTTTAAAAAGTTTATTTTTATTAGTATTATATGGTCTATTGAATGATAGAAATACAGTATAAAAATTTTGTTAAGAAATTTTACCGTTTACATACCTAATTTCATAAAAAGGACTAAATTGCATTAAGTGCAAAAGTTCAGTTCTAATAGCTAAAGGTACTAAATAGCTATAAATTTTAAATTGGACGTCCTTATATAGTAAATAGACCATTAACATGTTTAGTGGTTAAGCATGAATAGTCATCATTGGAAATTTCATGAAACATGAAGGTTAATTTTGGAAATTATCAATTAAAGTGATATTAAATAAAATAAAATAAAAATCTATTATCATCATCTACCACCAAATAAATTAATAAAGAAAACCTAGCCATGGAAGCTTGAGATATTAGCGAGCTTGTTTTGCTTAATTATGTATGTATTTTTGTCCCGTTTTAATGATTTCTATATTTCCAAGATTGTAATAGCTTAATCTAGCTAACTCAGGGATTAATTTGCAAAATTGATAAAGCATTAGGGTTTTTCCATTGATGAGTATGCTTGAATTTTGAAGTTTTATGATAGAAAATGAAAGGTGGTTGTTAGATAAACAACTTTTGTAAAGAGAATTTTGATGAAATTATTAATTAGGGATTAAATTGAAAAAGATGATAGATTTATGGTAAAATTGTGAAATTGTGAATTATGTGGGCTACTATTAATATTTATAAAAAATTGACTGGGCTTGAGTAAGGATTGAATTGCATAAAATTCATTTTCCGAGCTTAAGGACTAAATTGTAATAATTAAAAGTATAGGGGTAAAATAGTAATTTTTCAAAAAATATGTTGCTGGACTAAATTGAATATGAATTATATTGAATTGAGTCAAATTCATTCATATAGATCCAGTTAGATCTAAGATCGAGGCAAAGGAAAGAGTTAGATCGAGGCAAAGGAAAAATATTAGATTATTCGCCTTCGTATCTACATAAACTCGTTGAGGTAAGTTCGTGTAATTAAATTGTACATTAATATGTGTTAAATTGAATTATTTTTTGTGAATTGTACAATTGCCATGAATTAATACCAGTTGTATATTCGATGATTACCGAGTCCCGTTTGAGCCTTATGAAATTCGTAGGATACAAATGATATGTCATTAAGGTTACCGATTTGGTTGGGGTCCTGCATGTGTTGCGGACACACCACAACTCTTATGGGCTTCCCAATACTCAGCTCACATGAGCTTTCCGTTATTCAGTTCGCATAAGCTTCCCGTTATTCTGCTCGCATGAGCTTCCCATTATTCAACTCGGAAGAACTTATTGTTTACAACTCGTATGAGCATATATGAATTAACGGATTACAGTTCAGTACACCCCGTGTGTACTACCCATGTATCCAACGATATTATAAATGGTTCAACGGGCACAACTCTATTATGGAATCATATGAGTTTGATATGAACAATTACCGGTATATACATGAAATACATGAAATATGGTTATTTGATGAATTCCACCATGTGTGTTGGATTTTATATGTGATTAATGTTGGTGATCATGTGTTTAGGCTTTTGGCCAAATTGACTGAGATATGCTATGTTTACTTTCCTATTTTGTGGAAATATGGTAAGTTAGATTCTGTAATATACGAACTTACTAAGCTTAAATGCTTACTCTGTGTTATTTTCCATGTTTTATAGTAATTCAAAAGCTCATTCGAGTTGGACGCTGGCCGGAGCTATTTCACACTATCCATCGGCTATTTTGGTACTTTTAGTAAATTAATTCCGGTTATAATGGCATGTATAGGTTATTTTCGCCAATTTTAGCATATAAGGGTTTTGTTGAGACTAGCCACTTGAATGGCTTGTGTTTGGTATATTTTGATGCATATATATAAGTGACTTTGTCATGTTTGATGTGTGATTGATATGTTACAAATGAAAGAAAGTAAAATGGAGTTTGAATATGCATACACAGATTTGGTCATTTAGGCAAATTGAGATACTTGTTGACATATCTTTAAGTTGTGAATTGTGGTGCCTAATGGCATATTGGTTGTATGTTGTGATAATACATGTTTAAGACTTGATTTTAACTTGATTTGGATGCATTTTTATGGCTTGTTGATATGCAAATTGTTGTGTTTAGGTTGGTACCAAATTGGGCGAGAAATGTTGCTTGGAAACGACTTATTTTCGTCCACACGGGCAGAGACACAAGCACGTGTGTAACACCTTTTATCCGTATTCGACGCCGAAATAAGGTACGAGGCATTACCCAACTTAAACACAAGCAAACATACTGTGACAGCCCTAAAGTGACCCTAGTCGGAATGCGGTTTCGGGATCACTAAACCGAGTCACCAAATTATTTGAATATGATAATTATTGTCTAAAATATGTGAATATGAATGTGTGAAAGTTTTAAGCTTCGATTTAGTTAATTGCTTGTGAATTTAGTTAATAGGACTTATGTGTGACACTTGTGAAATGTGATAGGTTAATCTATAAGGACCTATTAAAGCATGTAGTGAAAACAATGGTTTTGCATGTCAAATACTCCTTTTTTTATACATAGTGGCCGGCCATGATGGTGCATATATTAGAATATGTAGTGAATCTTCATGAAATGGTCATTATTTTATGTAAAAGAAAGGAAATAAATAAAAGAAATACTAAGGATAATAAAAGGAAGAAAAGAATGAAAGTGTGATGAAAACAAGAGAAGAAATCAGTTCTTCTTGGCCGAAATGAAAAGAGGAAGAAGAGAGTGAAGCATTCGGTCATCTAAGGTCAATATTAAGGTAAGAAGTTTTGGTTAATTTTTGAAATATTAGTTAAATCCTAGTAAATTTCTAAGTTCCTTATTGGACCCATGTTAAATTTTTGATATTTGGTGAATGAATATGGGTTTCGATCATGGTAGATAACAAGGAATGTGGTTGTTGTTCTTGTTAATTTGGATGAATTTTTGGTGGATAGGTGTTTGAATCAAACAAATGATCATGTGTGTACACTAGGTGCTAGTTGAGAAGAATCGGTCACTATATTGGAGGCCATTGCCGAATATGAACTTAGTTATTGTGAGTGATGAATGTGTTTTGAGTTGATGGAATAAAAGAATGCTTAAAGATGTGTTACAACAAATTATATGTTAAGCTAAGGTTGTTAAATTATCAATCTTTCTTCCTAGCCGAATATGTGTTTATAAAGTTGAGTTGTTAAATAGATTTTGAAGTTAGCCCATGCATTTATTTTTTAATTTAAGAAGAATGATACATTCGACTATGCTTTGATGTGCTTGGATTGTTGTTCATTGAGTAAATGATTGAGGAAT
Source organism: Gossypium hirsutum (assembly GCF_007990345.1). NCBI lineage: Eukaryota > Viridiplantae > Streptophyta > Magnoliopsida > Malvales > Malvaceae > Gossypium > Gossypium hirsutum. The sequence goes on from NC_053429.1 coordinate 24,683,573, forward strand.
GGTTAGAAGAATTTCAATGCTAAACTAGTTGATTTGTTTATAATGTCCGATTATGACCATTTATAGAGATGTGAATGAATTGTTGTTATGTGAATAAATATTTTTTTGATGATATATATATATGTATTCGGCAATGGGATAAAATGTGTATTAAGGCAAGTTTCATGGTGATTATGCTTGTGATGTTGGGTTAATATTCGGGAATATGATTAAATTCATGTATAAGGAAGCATGATAAATTAAGTGGCTCTTTGCTTGTGAATGTGAATTAGATATAAATTAAATAAGCATGAGATCGAGTCATGGCATGAATTATTAAATATGATACATATTGAAATCTATTGTTTTATGTAACACCCCGAACCCGAGACCGACACCGGAATCGAACACGAGGTGTTAACAGACTTTAAACCCCTTATAAAAAAAATTTCCCAGACACTGCCAATCTGCATACTAGTCGCTTTAAAAATCATATCTTGAGTTTCACAACTCGAAAATCAGTTTCGTGATTTTTCCCTGAAACTAGACTCATATGCTCATCTACATATTTTTTTCTAGAATTTTTGGTCGGGCCAATTAGTACAGTTTATTAGTCAAAGTCTCCCATGTTACAGGGATCGACTACACTGACCTTTGCGCATTACGACCTGGATATCTCCCTGCACAGAGCTTCAATACTGATTCCGTTTGTTTCTATAGAAACTGGACTCAGAGAAGAATCTATAAATATATGGTATGACTCCTAATTATCTCTGGTTAATTTATAGTGAATTTCCAAAGTCGGAACAGGGAATCCAGAAACCGTTCTGGCCCTGTCTCACGAGAACCTGAATATCTCTTAACATACTGTCCGTATGATTGTTTCGTTACTTTCCTATGAAATTAGATTCATCAAGGTTTGTTTACATAATTTATTCACTATTTAATTCCCTTCCTACTATTTTTAGTGATTTTCCAAATCTACATCACTGCTGCTGTCAGCATCTGCCTTTAAGGTAAACTTTACCTATTTCATGGTTTCCATGATTCAACTAGCCCTTTTTGCATAAATAGCACAATTTATGATAGTGATTAACCATTCCTATGGCTAATCCTTTGTCAAGCATATCCACACCGAATGATTATAACATTATACTCAAACACATATAAGCCATTTTCGCATGGCTATCCAAAATTATACAAGTCCAAAGGGTCCACGACCCACAACAAACGGGTAGTCCTATACATGCCATTTCGAAGTTCAACCAAAATTGTACCAAAAGGGGGCTTTGATAGTGTGGGCGACTTTGACCTCAAGATCCCGAGTCCGATAGCTGGAGAACCAAATCTATAAAGCAGAGGAGCAATGAAACGGAGTAAGCAATTTATGCTTAGTAAGTTTTGAGCAATGAATTCCAGCACAACAAAAGTATAGCATTCATATAGCTAAACGGATAATTTCATATGCACAAATTTACGATATCGTACTTGCTTCACATTATCAACCCTTATGTACATACACAAAAGATCAACTCAGCCAAAGGCCGGTAGCTCGTTTATCAACTGAGCGAATACTTATTTGTAAGGGCTCAACTAAATTCAAGCACATACGAAACATACCTCAATGTTGGGATGTTTCGAGAGTATTAACTGGAATTTTACAGCAAGTTCATTCATTCCCAAATCACGTACCTTCGGAATTTAACCGGATATAGCTCCTCGTTCGAATGCCTTCGGGACATAGCCCGGTTATAGTAATTCACACAAATGCCTTCGGGACTTAACCCGGATTTAGTAACTCGCACAAATGCCTTCGGGACTTAACCCGGATTTAGTAACTCGCACAAATGCCTTCGGGACTTAACCCGGATTTAGTAACTCGCACAAATGCCTTCGGGCTTAGCCCGGAATTAGTATCTCGCACAAATGCCTTCGGATCTTAGTCTGGATATTGTCACTTAGCACAAGCCTTCGGGACTTAGCCCGGACAGCATTCAAATAACCATGCACATTTAACAATAAATCATGGCCCATTCGTATTTCATTTTCGTTAGCAAAACTCAAACACAAGACATTTATCATTCTTGCAAATTCGGCTCAATAGCCACACAAAGAGCATGATTTTAATTTGCTCAAAACATGATCTAATCACATCATAATTTAAGCTCTTTTACTCAAGAACTTACCTCGGATGTCGTCGAACGATTCCGATGGCTATTCGACCACTTTTTCCTTCCCTTTATCGGATTTATTTCCCCTTTGCTCTTGAGCTTAATTAAACAAATAAATTGATTTAATCATTTGAGCATCGAAAAGAGGAACATAAGGCACTTAGCCCATATTTATACATTAGACTTTAAAGTCACATACATGTGAAATCATGCATCAACTCAACATATTAACCCACACTCCCCTTTAGTCGATTGTCCTAACCAAGATATAGGCATCAATATGTTTGCCTCTAACCGAATTCATGCAACGCCAATCCATCTCATGTGGCTGAATATGCATGTCTACTTTGAGGCCAAATTATATTCTTAGTACCACATATAAATGACATACATTTTACTAACTAATGCATTACATATTATAACTCAATATGCATCCATCATTTAGTCCATAACTAAACCACCACCATATATAAACATATACTTTGGGGTGATATATATTTGTATCATACCAATACATCATGTGCATATATATATATATATACAAGAGCCGAATCACAAGGCTAATTATAGCCATCTCATATATTATCATCCCATACCCGAATGTACAAGTACATTATAATAGCTTCCAACTTAATTCATCATAAATTTCCCCTTTTGCTCTCTTTTTTTTCTTCATGGCCGAATGCTCCTTCTACTCCTTTTACCTTCACAAAGCATGAATTTCATCATCCAACTTACAAGCTTACAATCTCATGAAGTTTAACCTCATGGTACCTATCAAACTCTCACTCATTAGCTTCTATCATAAACCTCCAACAACACCCAATAAACATATACTTTGGGGGTCTATGGTAGAACCAAGAAAGGAACTCATAGATATCAAGATGTGAGCAACTACCATTAGTCATTTAAGTTTAGCATGAAACACAATCATCACCCTTATTAATCTTTTATAGCCGAAAACCATACTCACCCCCAAAATCGAAATTTCAACATGGTTTACAAAAATCACTTGATAACTCACTCAATATCAACTAAAATTTCAAAAGCTAGTACAAACTTCCTTACCTTAATAGTGACCTAAGATGACCGATTGCTTCACTCCCTTCTTCTTCCTTTCAATTCGGCCAAGAAGAACCAAAGAACACAACTTGTTTTTCTTTCTTCCTTAGAACATTCGGCCAAGGGGAAATGAAGAAAGATGGACACTTGTTTTTTCTTTGTTTTCTTTCTTACTTTCACGGCAATGGGGAGGGGAAGAAACAATTACACACATCCTTTCCTTTTTCCATTTCTTTATTCCCCATACTTCTTATTATATTTTATCCTACATACCTCACTAGGCCAACATGTTCCCAACATGTTTCCACCCATAGCATGGCCGGCCACTACTTATTAGGGGGGAATTTGACATGCAAGTCCCCCTTTTTTCCACATGCACTAATAGGTCCTTACGCATTGACCTATCACATTTTAAAATTTTCTCACATAAGTCCTATTGACTTAATTCACATGCAATCGACTAAACCGAAGCTTGAAATTTTCACACATTCATAATTACATATTCTAGACAATAAATATCACATTCAAACATTTCGGTGACTCGGTTTAACGGTCCCGAAACCACTTCCCGACTAGGGTCAATTTTGGGCTGTCACAACTCTCCCCCACTTAAGAAATTTTTGTCCCCGAAAATCTTACCGGTAAATAGGTTTGGGTATCGTTCTTTCATCGAGCTCTCGGTTTCCCAAGTAGCTTCCTCGATCCCGTGCTTGAGCCATAACACCTTCACTAATGGAACCCTTTTGTTCCGCAACTCCTTTACTTCACGAGCTAGGATACGCATCGGTTCTTCTTCATAACTCATATCGGCTTGAATTTCAACCTCTGATGGGCTAATTATGTACGATGGATCAGATCGATAGTGTCGAAGCATCGAAACATGAAAGACGTCGTGAATCTTTTCAAGCTCAGGGGGCAAAATCAATCTATACGCAACCGGACCAACTCGTTCGGAGATTTCGTACGGCCCAATGAATCTCGGGTTCAACTTGCCCTTACGGCCAAACCTGAGTACCTTTTTCCAAGGCGAAACTTTAAGGAACACTTTATCTCCCACCTGATATTCAATGTCCTTTCGTTTCAAATCCGCATACGATTTTTGACGATCTGTGGCTGCTTTCAGACTTTCACGGATTACCTTTACTTTCTGTTCGGCATCCTTAATCAAATCAACTCCGAAAATTTTACTTTCACCGAGCTCGGTCCAAAACAATGGTGTACGGCATTTACGACCGTACAAAGCCTCGTAAGGTGCCATCTTAATACTTGATTGAAAACTATTGTTGTAAGCGAATTCAATCAAAGGTAAATACCGTTCCCATGAACTACTGAACTCGAGGATGCAACATCTCAACATATCCTCAAGTATCTGAATTATCCGCTCGGATTGACCATCGGTTTGGGGGTGAAAAGCAGTGCTTAAATGCAGCTTGGTACCCAAAGCTTCTTGCAATTTCTTCCAAAATCGTGAGGTGAATCTCGGATCTCTATCCGACACGATAGAAATAGGTACCCCGTGTAATCTCATGGGGATAAGGTGAGCCGACTTAGTCAGTCTATCAACAACAACCCAAATCGCATCCTTCTTACTTGTTGACCATGGCAGTCCGGACACAGAGTCCATTGTGACTCGATCCCATTTCCACTCGGGTATCATGATCGGCTGAAGTAATCCTGAAGGCACTTGATGTTTCACTTTCACTTGTTGACATATTAAACATCTCGAAACAAAGTCGGAGATGTCTCGTTTCATACCATGCCACCTAAAACCAACGTTTCAAATCATTGTACATTTTCGTACTCCCCGGGTGAATTGACATTCGGCTACAATGGGCTTCGTTCAGAATCATCGAAATGAGTTCCGAATTCCTTGGAACACACAAACGACTTCTGAACCTCAAACAATCATCATCATCAATTTGAAACTCCGATTCCTTGTTCGGAGCACACTCAGCCCGTTTTGCAACCAATTCATCATCAACTTTCTGGGCTTCACGAATTTGATGAATCAATAATGGTTTGGCTTTTAATTCAGCTATTAACACATTGTCGGGTAGAACAGACAAGTGCACATTCATCGCTCATAAAGCAAACAATGATTTCTGGCTTAAGGCGTCCGCAACCATATTAGCCTTTCCCGGGTGGTAATCAATGACAAGCTCGTAATCTTTCAACAACTCAAGCCAACGTCTTTGTCGCAGATTTGTCTCTTTGAGTCATCAAATTTTTGAGACTTTTGTGATCCGAAAATACATGGCACTTCTCACCAAATAAGTAATGTCGCCATATTTTTAAAGCAAATACGATGGCAGCTAGTTCAAGATCATGGGTCGGATAATTTTTCTTATGTGGCTTTAATTGTCTCGACGCATAGGCCACCACTCGACCTTCTTGCATCAATACGCAACCCAACCCAAGTAGGGATGCGTCACTATAAATGACAAACTCTTTGCTTGATTCGGGTTGCACTAAAATTGGAGCTTCAGTCAAATAAGTTTTTAGTTGATCAAAACTTTTCTGACATTTCTCCGTCCATTCGAACTTAACATCCTTTTGAAGTAGCTTCGTCATTGGTGTGGCTATCATCGAGAAACCTTTGACAAATCGTCGGTAATAACCGGCGAGTCCCAGGAAGCTCTGAACTTCGGTAATATTTCTTGGAGGCTTCCAGTTAAGTATGGCTGAAATTTTGCTCGGGTCAGCTCGAATACCCGATGCGGATACCACATGACCCAAGAAGCTAACCTCTCTTAACCAGAACTCACACTTACTGAACTTAGCATATAACTGCTTATCCCGCAAAATTTGCAACACTAGCCTCAGATGCTCAGCATGTTCGGTCTCATCTCTTGAATAGACCAAGATGTCATCAATGAACACAACTACGAACCGATCCAAATATGGTCTGAAGATCCGATTCATCAAATCCATAAATACCGCAGGGGCATTTGTGAGCCCAAACGGCATCACTAAGAACTCGTAGTGACCATATCCCGTTCTGAAAGCAGTTTTGGGTATGTCCGAATCTCGAATTCGCAACTGATAATAGCCCGATCTCAAATCTATTTTTGAGAACATTGAGGCTCCCTTTAGTTGGTCGAACAAATCATCGATATGCGGTAACGGATATTTGTTCTTTATCGTCACTTTATTTAGTTGATGATAGTCAATGCACAACCTCATGGTTCCGTCCTTCTTTTTCACGAACAATACTGGTGCACCCCAAGGTGAGGAACTTGGTCGAGCAAAACCTCTATCCGTCAATTCTTGCAACTGAGCTTTCAACTCTTTTAACTCAGTTGGTGCCATACGATACGGAGCTATCGAAATCGGCGTAGTCCCAGGTACAAGCTCAATACCAAACTCTACCTCCCGAACAGGTGGTAAACCCGGTAATCCTTCAGGAAAAACATCCGGGTATTCACAAACCACCGGCACAGATTCGGGTTTCTTGTCTAATTCTTTGTCATCCAGTAAATACGCAAGGTATGCTTCGCACCCTTTTCTTACATATTTCTGGGCCAACATTGCTGATATTACAGCTGGCATCCCCTCCAAGTCCGTAGACTCAACTCGGATTACTTCGTTATTTGCGCACCTCAAATCAATAGTCTTGCTTTTGCAATTCACAACCGCATCATGCGCGGTCAACCAATCCAAACCAAGAATAACATCAAATTCATCAAACGGCAAAAGCATCAGGTCCGCCGGAAAACAGGAACCTCGGATTTCTAGGGGACATTTCTTACACACTTTGTCGACAAGCACGTAACGACCCAAGGGATTTGACACCCGAATTACGAACTCAGTAGACTCAATAGGTAAAGTCTTACTGGATGCTAAGGTTTCACATATGTAAGAATGAGTAGAACCGGGGTCAATCAAGCAATTACATTAGTATTAAAGAGAGTAAAAGTACCGGTAATAACATCAGGCGAAGAAGCATCCTCGCGGGCACGTATAGCATAAGCTCTAGCAGGCGCACGAGCCTCGGATCTGGTCATAGCATCTCTAGATCCTCTCTGACCACCACCAGCATTGCCCGTATTTCCAAATGGTCCACCTCGAGCAGTGGTAGCACCCGGTTTCCCATTCTGATTTTCATTCTGTTCAGACAACCTCGGGCAATCTTTAATGAAGTGGTCAACTGATCCGCACTTGTAACAGGAGCGGTTAGGGAATCTACAACTCCCCGAATGCCATTTACCGCAATATCGACATTTCGTTCTGTCTCGACGTTCATTCCCAACACTGGCGACCGAAGTGCCTCGTGTACCCACAGGGGTTCGATCACGATCTCATCTAAAAAGGCCCGAAGTGCCTCTCGACCAGCCCACATCATCTCGAAATTTCTTCGATGCCTGTTGAAGAGACTTTCCCGAAGATCTTTTACGAAACTCTCCAGTTCCCTCATCAACTTTTTGTTTTTCTTTTCTAAGCTCTTCGGCTTTACAAGCTCGCTCGACAAGTACTACGAACTCTCGTATTTCAAGAACGCCAACGAACATTTTTATATCTTCATTCAGCCCATCCTCGAAGCGTTTACACATGATAGCCTCGGACGAAACACATTCCCGAGCGTATTTGCTAAGTCTAACAAATTTTCGCTCGTAATCAGTAACCGACATGGAACCTTGCTTAAGCTCAAGAAATTCCTTCCGTTTTTTATCAACAAATCTCTGACTGATATACTTTTTCCGAAACTCAGTTTGGAAAAACTCCCAAGTTACTTGCTCTCGGGGCACAACAGAAGTCAGAGTACTCCACCAATAGTAGGCAGAATCACATAGCAAGGAGATAGTACACTTTAGGCATTCATCGGGTGTACAAGATAGCCTCATCGAGTACCCGGATAGTGTTGTCCAACCAAAATTCAGCTTGCTCGGCATCGTCGCTATCCGTAGCCTTAAATTCAGTAGCCCCATGTTTTCGGATTCTGTCAACTGGGGGCTTATTTGACCTTATTTGGTCAGTTACCGGAGGTATTGTAGGTGCGGGGTGGTATTAGTCGGGAATGGAGGCTGTGGAACAGCCGTATTAGTTCGAATGTATTGGTTGAACCAATCATTCATCACGCTATAGAAAGCTTGTCTAGCTTCATCATTCGGGTTACTAGCATTAGGTTGAGAGTCCGCCGGTGCTATCCCTTGTGCGGGAGCAGGCGCTAAACTCTCAAGATCATCAGCTACCTCTCGGTTGGGATCGGGATCCATTACTATAAATAAACACATTTACAGTTGTCAGAAATCACCACACTATCAAGTAATCACATAAAATGGCATGTATAGCTAGACCCAACGCATTACGGTAGTCCTAGAATCGACTAAACCGTAGCTCTGATACCAATCAAATGTAACACCCCGAACCCGAGACCGACACCGGAATCGAACACGAGGTGTTAACAGACTTTAAACCCCTTATAAAAAAAATTTCCCAGACACTGCCAATCTGCGTACTAGTCGCTTTAAAAATCATATCTTGAGTTTCACAACTCAAAAATCATTTTCGTGATTTTTCCCTGAAACTAGACTCATATTCCCATCTACATATTTTTTTCTAGAATTTTTGGTCGGGCCAATTAGTACAGTTTATTAGTCAAAGTCTCCCATGTTATAGGGATCGACTACACTGACCTTTGCGCATTACGACCTGGATATCTCCCTGCACAGAGCTTCAATACTGATTCCGTTTGTTTCTATAGAAACTAGACTCAGAGAGGAATCTATACATATATGGCATGACTCCTAATTATCTCTGGTTAATTTATAGTGAATTTCCAAAGTTGGAACAGGGAATCCAGAAACCGTTCTGGCCCTGTCTCACGAGAACCTGAATATCTCTTAACATACTGTCCGTATGATTGTTTCGTTACTTTCCTATGAAATTAGATTCATCAAGGTTTGTTTACATAATTTATTCACTATTTAATTCCCTTCCTACTATTTTTAGTGATTTTCCAAATCTACATCACTGCTGCTGTCAGCATCTGCCTTTAAGGTAAACTTTACCTATTTCATGGTTTCCATGATTCAACTAGCCCTTTTTGCATAAATAGCACAATTTATGATAGTGATTAACCATTCCTATGGCTAATCCTTTGTCAAGCATATCCACACCGAATGATTATAACATTATACTCAAACACATATAAGCCATTTTCGCATGGCTATCCAAAATTATACAAGTCCAAAGGGTCCACGACCCACAACAAACGGGTAGTCCTATACATGCCATTTCGAAGTTCAACCAAAATTGTACCAAAAGGGGGCTTTGATAGTGTGGGCGACTTTGACCTCAAGATCCCGAGTCCGATAGCTGGAGAACCAAATCTATAAAACAGAGGAGCAATGAAACGGAGTAAGCAATTTATGCTTAGTAAGTTTTGAGCAATGAATTCCAGCACAACAAAAGTATAGCATTCATATAGCTAAACGGATAATTTCATATGCACAAATTTACGATATCGTACTTGCTTCACATTATCAACCCTTATGTACATACACAAAAGATCAACTCAGCCAAAGGCCGGTAGCTCGTTTATCAACTGAGCGAATACTTATTTGTAAGGGCTCAACTAAATTCAAGCACATACGAAACATACCTCAATGTTGGGATGTTTCGAGAGTATTAACTGGAATTTTACAGCAAGTTCATTCATTCCCAAATCACGTACCTTCGGAATTTAACCGGATATAGCTCCTCGTTCGAATGCCTTCGGGACATAACCCGGTTATAGTAATTCGCACAAATGCCTTCGGGACTTAACTCGGATTTAGTAACTCGCACAAATGCCTTCGGGACTTAACCCGGATTTAGTAACTCGCACAAATGCCTTCGGGACTTAACCCGGATTTAGTAACTCGCACAAATGCCTTCGGGCTTAGCCCGGAATTAGTATCTCGCACAAATGCCTTCGGATCTTAGTCCGGATATTGTCACTTAGCACAAGCCTTCGGGACTTAGCCCGGACAGCATTCAAATAACCATGCACATTTAACAATAAATCATGGCCCATTCATATTTCATTTTCGTTAGCAAAACTCAAACACAAGACATTTATCATTCTTGCAAATTCGGCTCAATAGCCACACAAAGAGCATGATTTTAATTTGCTCAAAACATGATCTAATCACATCATAATTTAAGCTCTTTTACTCAAGAACTTACCTCGGATGTCGTCGAACGATTCCGATGGCTATTCGACCACTTTTTCCTTCCCTTTATCGGATTTATTTCCCCTTTGCTCTTGAGCTTAATTAAACAAATAAATTGATTTAATCATTTGAGCATCGAAAAGAGGAATATAAGGCACTTAGCCCATATTTATACATTAGACTTTAAAGTCACATACATGTGAAATCATGCATCAACTCAACATATTAACCCACACTCCCCTTTAGTCGATTGTCCTAACCAAGATATAGGCATCAATATGTTTGCCTCTAACCGAATTCATGCAACGCCAATCCATCTCATGTGGCCGAATATGCATGTCTACTTTGAGGCCAAATTATATTCTTAGTACCACATATAAATGACATACATTTTACTAACTAATGCATTACATATTATAACTCAATATGCATCCATCATTTAGTCCATAACTAAACCACCACCATATATAAACATATACTTTGGGGTGATATATATTTGTATCATACCAATACATCATGTGCATATATATATATATACAAGAGCCGAATCACAAGGCTAATTATAGCCATCTCATATATTATCATCCCATACCCGAATGTACAAGTACATTATAATAGCTTCCAACTTAATTCATCATAAATTTCCCCCTTTGCTCTCTTTTTTTTCTTCATGGCCGAATGCTCCTTCTACTCCTTTTACCTTCACAAAGCATGAATTTCATCATCCAACTTACAAGCTTACAATCTCATGAAGTTTAACCTCATGGTACCTATCAAACTCTCACTCATTAGCTTCTATCATAAACCTCCAACAACACCCAATAAACATATACTTTGGGGGTCTATGGTAGAACCAAGAAAGGAACTCATAGATATCAAGATGTGAGCAACTACCATTAGTCATTTAAGTTTAGCATGAAACACAATCATCACCCTTATTAATCTTTTATAGCCGAAAACCATACTCACCCCCAAAATCGAAATTTCAACATGGTTTACAAAAATCACTTGATAACTCACTCAATATCAACTAAAATTTCAAAAGCTAGTACAAACTTCCTTACCTTAATAGTGACCTAAGATGACCGATTGCTTCACTCCCTTCTTCTTCCTTTCAATTCGGCCAAGAAGAACCAAAGAACACAACTTGTTTTTCTTTCTTCCTTAGAACATTCGGCCAAGGGGAAATGAAGAAAGATGGACACTTTTTTTTTCTTTGTTTTCTTTCTTACTTTCACGGCAATGGGGAGGGGAAGAAACAATTACACACATCCTTTCCTTTTTCCATTTCTTTATTCCCCATACTTCTTATTATATTTTATCCTACATACCTCACTAGGCCAACATGTTCCCAACATGTTTCCACCCATAGCATGGCCGGCCACTACTTATTAGGGGGGAATTTGACATGCAAGTCCCCCCTTTTTTCCACATGCACTAATAGGTCCTTACGCATTGACCTATCACATTTTAAAATTTTCTCACATAAGTCCTATTGACTTAATTCACATGCAATCGACTAAATCGAAGCTTGAAATTTTCACACATTCATAATTACATATTCTAGGCAATAAATATCACATTCAAACATTTCGGTGACTCGGTTTAACGGTCCCGAAACCACTTCCCGACTAGGGTCAATTTTGGGCTGTCACATTTTAGATATAGATTAAATGATATGTGATTGCCAAATGCGATTGTTAAGTGAATAATATTAGTTAAGTACTTAAGCAAATCTATTGTTTTACTTAAGCTTAAGAGCAAAGAGGATCAAAGTCGGATAGGGGAAAAGAGAAAGTAAACGAATAGCCGTGGATATCTAGTCGTCGACCACTTCCGAGGTAAGTTTTAAGTGATTAAACGTTGAGTAAATTCAATCATAATAGGACATAATGAGTTGATTTAATAAGATATGATGTGGCCATGATATGTTTTAAACTCAAATGGTGAGTTCATAAGTGTTTGGACTTGGAAATTTAAGAGCAAATTGTAATATTTTGCTTAGGACAGCAGCAGTAACGTGATTTTAGAAAATCACCATAAATTAATGGTGTGGAATTATAGGCTGAATAAAATATGTAATCAAAGCTTAATTAGTCTAGTTTCTTATAAAAGAGACCGTGTGAGCAAAGAAATTTCCTATAAAGAGATATTTAAAGTTGAGTGAGACGGTGTCAGAATGACTCCGAAATCCCCTGTTCGGTTTTTAGAAAATCATTATAATTTGTACAAAAATGGTTATAATGCTTAGACTCCTTAATGAGTCTAGTTTCAAATGAAATCAAATAGAACACATTTTGAATTCTGTACAATGAGAAATTTGATTCGTAGTGAAGAGTGGTCAGATTAGTCAAACAGTGAAACAGGGGAAACTTTATGAAAAATCTGGTATTGATTGGCCAAACCTAAAATTCTGAAAATTTTATGGATGGAAGATATATGAGTCTATATTCAGGGAAAATTAACGGCAATTGATTTTGAGTTTTGTAGCTCCAGTTATAAATAATTTAGTGACTATTGCTCAGGAAAACAGCTTGTAGTGAATATGTGAATTTGTTGTAAACATTGATGAAACTATTTGAGTTGCTTATAAGCTATTGCTGAAATTAATGTATAAGATATGTATATGTGGTAAAGCCGAATGGCTAATGTGAAATATGTATGAGATATGTATATGAGATATGTATATGTGGTAAAGCCGAATGGCTAATGTGAAATATGTATGAGATATGTATATGTGGTAAAGTGAAATATGTATGAGATATGTATATGTGGTAAAGCCGAATGGCTAATGTGAAATATGTATGAGATATGTATATGTGGTAAAGCCGAATGGCTAGTGTGAAATATGTATGAGATATGTATATGTGGTAAAGCCGAATGGCTAATGTGAAATATGTATGAGATATGTATATGTGGTAAAGCCGAATGGCTAATGTGAAATATTTGTAACGCCCCCACGCCCGAGACCGTCGCCGGAGTCGAGTATGAGGTGTTACTAAGCTTAATTTAACATATTTAGAACTTTGGATTATTTATTTCTACATTCACACCTTTTAAGCTACTTGCATCACAGTCACAAGAAAAATCATATCTCGAGTTACGAAACTCAAAATCAAGATCTGTAAATTTTCCCTAAATCTAGACTCATATACCTATCTACTAATTTTTTTCTAGAATTTTTTGTTGGTCCAATTAGTACAGTTTATTAGTTAAAGTTACCCCTGTTTCAGGACTTGACTGGTCTGACCTCTGTTTACTACGAACCACATTTCTCTCTGTACAAAATCCATATGACTATGAGGTTTATTTCTCCTGAACCTAGACTCAATAAGGATTCTTAGAATATAAAATACACTACCTAATTATATCTTTACAATTTATGGTGAATTTATAAAGTTGGAATAGGGGATTCAGAAACTGCTATGACCCTGTTTCACTAAAATTCAAATATCTTGTAACATATAATTCCTTTACCTATTTCATTTGTTTCATGTGAAACTAGACATAATAAGCTTCAATTTAATATGTAGTCCATCACCAAGTTCAATTTTTATGATTTTTAGTAAATTTTTAAACTCGCATCAGTGTTGCTGCAGTATTCTCTTTATGGCAAATTTCATCCCTTTTATGAGTTTTTATGCACTAAGTATCTTAATAATTTTCCTTAACATCAAATATAATCTAAACTAACTATTTTCATAATTTATCATTATCAAGCATTTCCTCAACCATTCCATCACCATACCATAAGATCATTTACACAAAAAAGGTATATTGCTATACATGCCATACTTAAATTTACAAGCCATTACCAAAAGTCTTCCGGATAGTGTGACTGAGCCTTCGACCTATCCCGACTCCTGAGCTGGCTTGTCCAAAACTACAATGAGTAAGAAGGAGGGAGTAAGCATAAATGCTTAGTAAGTTCATATGCAAATAATAAGTAACATAACAAACAGTCATACCAATCAACATTAGCATGTATCACTAAAACACATATCACATTTTTAATCATTTTTCATCATCTTATTACCTTATCGTGGTTGTATCAATACTCAACCCGAGGGTTAAATACATACCTGTCCAAAATATCCATTTCACATCACTTACCAATACGTTTCTTTACATCTCGAATATTCCTCCATTTGATTAGAACTTTACCCGTTGAACACATCGGAATATAATTCGGATACATGGATAACTTGCACATAAGTGCCATATATGCAATCAAGCAATCATGTAACCCGCCCATAAGCGAACTCGGACTCAACTCAATGAGCTCGGGCGTTCGCATCCATAAGTGAACTCGGACTCAACTCAACGAGTTCGGATGCCTAGTTACATCTCACGAACTCGGACTCAACTCAACGAGTTCGGACATTCGCATCCATAAGTGAACTCGGACTCAACTCAACGAGTTCGGATGCTCAACCATCCTAGTGACATGTCACTTGTATCCTAATCTATTCCTAAGGTTCAAACGGGCTTTTTCCTCGAACACTTATCCTTGCCGTCTTTCGTAGAATGCCGAAATCAATACTCGGTAACAATTATATTTAACAAGTAGTTCACATAATTTACATATTATTTGAAATTAACCACAAAGCATACATTTCATAATAAAATTTAGCATAACATATAATTAACATCAATAACTTAAAAATAACCATTATGCTACATTATTTACACATGAACTTACCGTGGTACCAAAATACAAAGATTTTGCAATTTAGTCCACAATCTTTTCTTTTCCTCGATTGAGGTCAATTCCACGTCTTTCTTGATTATGGAGCTTGGAAGCTTGAAACAAACCCTAGCTATGGAGAACCCTTGAAATTTCGGCCTAATGAAGAAGATGGACAAAAATTGGCTTTTAATTTTGTTTTTAATTCATTTTAATAACTAAATGACCAAAATACCCTTACTACTAAACTTTCCAAAAATTCCTTCCATGTCCTAATTTTGTCCATGAACTTAAAATTGATCAAATTTCTATTTAAGACCTCCTCATTAATATTCCAAAACAATTTCATACTAAAAACTTCTAGAATGCAAGTTTTGCAACTTATTCGATTTAGTCCCTACTTTCAATTTAAGCACTTTAGGCATAGAATTTCATCACGAAATTTTCACACAATCATGCAATCATATCATAACCTCAAAATAATTATAAAATAATTATTTCTATCTCGAATTTATGGTCACGAAACCACTATTCCGATTAGGCCCTAATTCGGGATATTACAATATGTATGAGATATGCATATGTGGTAAAGCCGAATGGTCAATGTGAAATATATATATGAGATATGTATATGTGGTAAAGCCGAATGGCTAGTGTGAAATATGTATGAGATATGTATATGTGGTAAAGCCGAATGGCTAGTGTAAAATATGTAGGCGATGTGCGTATATTGTGGCCGAACGACCAAATGTGAAAGGTGTGTATTATTAGATATTTGATGAGGCAAATGAATTACAAATATGACAGTCGATGTGAATGTTGTAACATGTGATTAAATGTACATGAAACTTGGAAATATATTCTGGGTAAGACCCGATGACTACGTGTGGAGATTATGTCCGGGTAAGACCCGATGACTACGTGTGGAGATTTTGTCCGGGTAAGACCCGATAACTTCGTGTGGAGATTTCGTCTGAGCTAAAGGTCTCGCCGATAATCCGAGTAGAGGTTAAAGCTATAAGACTTCGTAATAAGAATTACTTATAAATATATTCAATGCGAAAGGTTAAACAGGTATGCACCCCAAGTTTATATGTGAGCTTGATTTGAACTAAATCATAAGGTAGTTATGTGATGCATACGAGAGCAATCTATGAGACTATTCCTATGATTATGTGACATCGGATCAGTGTGAGAGGTTATGTGAAATTATACAATATATCTATGTCACATGAGCTCACTTTTATGTGAAAGTTTATCTGGCTATTGTATATGATGAGATGTGCATATTCGGTAAAGGGATGGTATGCCCGAAGGAAGAGTGAAATAAAAATACGAACAACTATGTTATAATTTGATTGTTATTTGTTGACACTGCTTAAAACTTACTAAGCATTGTAATGCTTACTCTGTTTACTTTGTTTTCTCTGTTTTATAGATCTCATTTCGAAGCTACAGGCTCGGGGATCGTCAGCAACTAGTCACACTATCACTATCCACTGCTTGTTACTGTTATGTTTAGAATTATTTTATGGCATGTATAGAATAGACCAGTGGTCGAAGAATATTTTGGTTAATGTATATAAGCCATGCGAAAATGGCATCTTTTGAATGTGTACTTATAGAAGTTTAAATTGTATCCCTGACTGTCTTTAGTACTTATCTAAAGGAATGTTCAAAAAAAAATAAAAAAAATTTTTACTGTTCTGATATGAGTTTCAAGTCCAGTAATGCCCCTTTACCTATTCCGGCGACGGATACGGGATTGGGGTGTTACACATACAATTTTGAGTCATAAATTTGAGTCCAAATTAAAGCCATTTTCATTTAATCATAAAGTCCCTAATACGAGCCTACGAGGCCCAAAACGTGCTTTAGAGGCAGTTCGGGACTAAACCGAGAACTTTAGAAAATTTCACATCACTTAATTTTTTTTGCTAAAACAGGGGTTACACGCCCATGTGGTTTGGGACACGCCTGTGTGGACAGGCTGTGTGGTCACACACGCTCGTGTCCCTAACCCTTGTAACTCTCTATTTGTTATCCAAGAGCAAATTGAAGTCACACAGCCATGGCACACGCTCGTGTCTCGAGGACGTGTCCTTCACATGGCTGAGACACACGGTCGTGTCTCATACCTGTGTGCTTGATATTGAGCATTCTATTTTGCAACAATTTAGGTGCAGGGGACACATGGCTAGATCACACGCCCATGGGGCTGACCGTATGTCACACATGGCCTAGACACATGCCTGTGTGTCTACCCGTGTGGACAAAAATAAGGCTATTTACCAAGCCATTTTGCCACCCTTATTCACACATACACTTACCCCAATTCAAAGGCACAAAACAATACATACTTGGGCAACCAAAACATCCACATTCATGGTTAAAACATATCAACTCAATGTATTTATCTAACACATTCACTACATTTATTAAGCCCTAAATCAAACATACAAATTTTACATTCATTAGACTTCATTCAATTACTTTCTAGTTACCAAATTATACTCAAATTTCTCATCTCATCAATAGGTCACATTTCTAAAAATTACACAATCATGCCGTAAATCAGATTTCCAAACATTTCACATTCACTAAGCATACCACGATCATATCACCATAGACATTAACACATATATGAATATACTTAGGCTTACAACCATGTTAGCCAATATAAGCCAACTTACATGGCCAAATAGCAAAACAAGCCTTTGACGATTACAAGCCATTGCATTGAGTAAAATCATATGATGCATATAGCAAACTGACCAAGTCTCTATACATGCAGTAACTCAGAATACTTGAATTCATCAATACCTAAAATGATAGCTTGATAGTGTGATAAGATCTCCGGCGATCTCCAACTTGAGCTAGCTTGACGGCACTATAAAACATGGGAAAGGAAGGGGGTAAGCTATATAGCATAGTAAGTCCGTATGAACATAATAAGCAACTCTTGCCAATCATTTACCAAATCCAATGATATAAACACAAGATAATATAAATTGCATTAAAACTTACGGTTATAACTTATTCAATCACATTGTTTATTTTATCAATTCACAAGAATAATTTAACATGTCTTGACATTAGCCTAATAACCGAAATCTTTCCATTATAACCGTTTACCACAATCAACCAATCATTTTAAACCTCATAATAAACATGCACATTAATTATGAGTGTTCACTTTTCAAGCATATATTCTAACATCTTTCAATTGTTTAAAGCCCATATCTTCTCATAATCATTTTAATAGGCAATTATGCCAATCTTTTCTTTTTTCTCATATTCGATAAATAACAATTTGTGTGAATCAAACATACTAGATAATAACTCAAT
Organism: Gossypium hirsutum; assembly: GCF_007990345.1. Lineage (NCBI taxonomy): Eukaryota > Viridiplantae > Streptophyta > Magnoliopsida > Malvales > Malvaceae > Gossypium > Gossypium hirsutum. The sequence goes on from NC_053429.1 coordinate 24,701,974, forward strand.
TTGGCCTGACAGCCAATTACACGATCGCCAACCGAATTTACCATATATTTCGTACCACAAGTATATCAATTAAGCATTTATACATAATAATTTAATGCTTATTAAACATACGAACTTACCTCGACATAAAAATGGCGAAAAGGACCTAACCTTCAAATACTCATTTTTCTCTCATTCTAATTTCGAACCTCATTTTTCTTAATCTATAATATCACATTTAACTTATTTAATCATTATACTATTCAAATCAGCCCAAAATCACATTATGACAAAAATTACATTTTTGCCTCTAAAGTTTGACATTTTTACAATTTAGTCCCTAGGCTTGTAAAATGAAATGTACTCAATTTCTTCAACACCCATGCCTAGCCGAACCTTATACATGCTTATAGCACCCCAAAATTTTCTTTTATTCGCATTTTAACACCCATTTCACAACTTTTTACAAATAGGTCATTTTTAGGCATTTTTGTCGAAAATCACTTAGCAAAAGTCATTTATTATACACCAAACATACATTTCCTACCATTGAACATCAAGATACACAAATATCCATCATGAGTAAAATTTTAGACCTTAATTATTTCTTAAATTAGTGGTAGAAATAGATAAATCATGTTACGAGGATTTCAAAAAACATAAAAATCATTAAAAACGGGGTTAGAACGGACTTACAATCGAGCTTGGAAGCTTGAAAAACCCTAGCCATGGTTTCTTCTTGGTACATTTGGCCATGGGGTAGAATATAAGCAAAAATTGGATTTTAATTTGGCTTTTTAATTCATTTAACCCCTCAATTTACACTTTCTCAATTTAATCCCTAATATGCATTTTTACTCAAAATCGCTTTACAAACATGTATATTAAACACCAAGATTTCATAATTCATCATCAAACATCATAAAACTCATGGATCCAACAATTTTCATTTTCCAAAATCACCAAAAAAACTCAAAAATTAAGGTACAGGCTAGCTAATACTCAAAGTAACGATCACAAAAACGTAGAAATCATCAAAAACTGAGCTCAAAACATACCTCAATCAAGCTATGCAAGTGCCGAATATCAAAGCCCTATTTTAGCTTCTTTGCTTCATTCGGCCGTAAAAGATGATAATGGAACCATATTTGATTTTGTTTTTACTTAATTATACATTAATTCTATTATTACCATTTTAACATTTGTTTAAAACATCATAAATCATTTAATGATTGGTATTCATGTCAATTTCCATTATCCATGGTTTATTCACAACATAAGGACTTCACCATTAATGAATCATAGCAATTAACACTTAAACAATTAGAACATCAACTTTGCATTTTATGCGATTAAGTCCTTTTGTCAAATTAAACATCCAAACGATAAAATTAGCACATGAAACTTTCACACACATCTAATTTCAGCCGTAAATATAAAAATAATATTAAAATAATTTTTTGACCTCGAATTTGTGATCCCGAAACCACTATTCTGATTTAGCTAAAAACGGGCTGTTACAACTTTCCCCCTTAGGGATTTTCGTCCCCGAAAATCTTACCAGCGAATAGGTTTGGATATTGCTTTCTCATAGCATCCTCAGGTTCTCACGTAACTTCTTCTACCCCATGTTGATGCCATAATACTTTCACTAATACTATTCTTTTATTTCTCAACTCTTTGATCTCACGAGCTAAGATTCGAATCGGTTCTTCACTGTGCGATAAATCTGACTGAATCTCAACTTCGGTCGGGGAAATAACATGCGAAGGATCAGATCTGTATCTTCTTAGTATCGATACATGGAATACATTGTGAATCTTTTCTGACTTAGATAGTAATGCTAGCCGATAAGCAACTGGTCTAACTTGCTCGATAATCTCATATGGTTTGATGTATCTCGGACTCAACTTTCCTTTTCTGCCGAATCTGATTATTTTCTTCCACGGTGAAACTTTCAAAAACACTCTATCCCCGATCTGAAACTCAATATCTTTCCGTTTCAAGTCTGCGTAATATTTCTGTCGATTCGATGCTGCTTTCAGACTGTCACGAATTACTTCACCTTTTCTTCTGTTTCTCTAATCAGATCAAACCCGTGAATCTTATTCTCGCTAAGTTCAGTCCAATATAATGGTGTTCGGCATTGTCGACCGTATAAAGTTTCATAAAGTGCCATCTTAATACTCGATTGGAAACTGTTGTTATACACAAATTAAATCAATGGAAAATACTTTTCCCACGTACCATCTAACTCAAGAATGCAAATCTCAACATATCCTCGAGTATCTGTATAACTCGCTCGTATTGACCATCCGTTTGCAAGTGAAATGCAGTACTAAAATGTAGTTTTGTACCCAGTGCATCTTGCAAATTCTTCCAAAAACTCAATGTGAACCTCGGATCTCTATCCGAAAATATAGAAATAGGTACTCCGTGTAATCTTACAACCTCGGAGATATACAACTCAGCTAACTTTTCTAGTGAATAGTCATTCATAAATGAATGAAATGAGTTGATTTTGTCAATCGATCAACAACAACCCAGATCGCATCTTTCTTTCTTGGAGATAGGGGTAATCCCGACACAAAATCCATAGTCACTCTATCCCACTTCCACTCGGGAATCATAATCGGCTGTAATAAACCAGACGACACTTGATGCTCAGCTTTAACTTGCTGACAAATCAAACATTTAGAAACGAATTCTGAAATGTCACGTTTCATACCATGCCACCAATAGAGCTGTTTCAAATCGTTATACATTTTCATGCTTCCCGGATGAATAGATAAACGACTACTATGTGCTTCATTTAAAATCATCCAAATCAACTCTAAATTTCTCAGAACACATATTTAACATATGAATCTCAAACAATCATTTGAATCAACTTGAAACTCTGAATCAGGGTTTGAATCACATTGAGCTCGTTTTGCTAACATTTCATTATGAACTTTCTGAGCTTCACAAATCTATTGTACAAACAACGGTCTCACTTTCAACTCAGCTACAATCTATCCGTCATTAGATAGAACCAACTGAGTATTCATTGTACGTAGAGAAAAAAATGATTTCTGGCTTGATGCATCAGCAACAACATTTGCTTTTCCCGAATGGTAGTCAATTACTAACTCGAGGTCTTTTAACAATTCTAGCCATCTCCGCTGTCGCAAATTCAAATATTATGAGTCATCAGATATTTGAAACTTTTGTGATCTGAATACACATGACATTTCTTACCAAACAAATAATGGTGCCAAATCTTCAATGCAAACAAAATGAATGCTAACTCTAAATTGTACGTCGGGTAATTCTTTTTATGCGGTTTCAGCTGTCTCGAGGCATAAGCTATAGCTTTGCCTTTTGCATCAAAACGCAGCCTAGACCATTCAACGACACATCATTATTGATCACAAATTTTTTACTCGATTCTGGCTGAACTAACACTGGAGCTTCAGTCAATAAAGCTTTTAACTGTTCAAAACTTTTCTGACATTTATCTAACCACTCAAACTTAACATCTTTTTGAAGCAATCTTGTCATCGGAATTGCAATTATCGAAAAGCCTTTTATAAACTATCTATAATATCCTGTTAATCCAAGAAAATTGCGGACCTCAGAAACATTTCTTGAAGGCTTTCAGTCCATAATTGCAGAAATCTTGCTCGGATCAACTCGAATACATGATGCTGATATAATATGCCCAAAAAAACCAACCTCACGCAAACAGAATTCACATTTACTGAACTTTGCATATACCTGCTTATCACGTAGAGTCTGCAATACAATTCTTAAATGTTCGGCATGCTCAGTTTCATCTCGTGAATATATCAATATGTTGTCAATAAATACATAAAGACAGCAGGTTCATTCGTTAGTCCAAAGGGCATAACTAAAAATTCATAGTGACCATACCTCGTTCTTAATGTAGTCTTTAGCACATCAGAGTCTTTAACTCACAATTGCTAATAACCTAAGCTCAAATCTATCTTTGAAAATACTGTAGCCCCTTTCAATTGATCAAACAAATCATCAATCCGTAGTAAATGGTGCTTGTTCTTGATTTTCACTTTGTTAAGTTGTCGGTAATCTATACACATTTTCATCGTGCCATCTTTCTTTTTCACAAACAACACAGGAGCACCCCAAGGCGAAAAACTCGGTCGTGCAAATCCTCTATCCACCCGTTCTTGGAATTGAGCTTTCAATTCTTTTAACTCTATCAAAGACATTATGTATGGAACTATCGATATTGGCATTGTACTTGGCATTAACTCAAAGCCAAACTCAACCTCTCGGATTGGTGGTAAACCCGGTAACTCTTTGGGAAACACATCTAGATACTCACACACAGCTGACACTGATTCAATCTTTTTTTTCAGTCACATTCGTATCAAGCACATAAGCAAAATAAGCTTCGCAACCCTTTCTCACATATTTTTGAGCCAACATCGATGAAATCACTGCTGGCAAGCTATTCAAATCATCTGACTCAATCTGGATATTATTCTGACATCTCAAAATAATCGTCTTTCTTTTGCAATTCACAACCGTATCATGCAGCGTTAGCCAATCCATACCCAGAATTATATCAAATTCATCAAATGGAAACAACATTAAATCAGCCAGAAAGCAATTATCCCGAATTATTAACGAACAGTTCTTGCACACTTTATCAACCAACACACATTTGCCTAAAGGGTTCGATATTCTAATTACAAATTCAGTAGACTCTACAGGTAAAGTCCTACTGGATACTAAATTCACAGATACATACGAATGAGTTGATCCTGGATCTACCAATGCAATAACTTTAGTATCATAGAGAGTAAAAGTATTAGTGATAACATCTGGAGATGACGCTTCTTCGTGAGTGTGAATAGTGTAGGCTCGTGCAGGTGCTCTAGCATCAGATCTCGCAGCAGTGTCTCATGTTGCACTTCTACCACCACTTACATTTCCAACATTACGAGATGGTCTCTCTCTAATAGCAGTGTTACTTGGCCTCGTACTCTAAGCATTATCTTTTTCAGCTAACTCTGGGCAATCTATAATAAAATGATCTCGTGAACCACAACTGTAAAAAGTTATATTATTATTTTTCACCCAGCAATCTCCAAAATGCCATCTTCTACACTCTTAACACTCGGGTTTAACATCTTTTACGTTACCAACACTCAATACTGATGTGGCTTGAGCTTTAGGATTGGTATACTACTTTCCACGATCTCTATTCTGATGTCTCCTTGAAGTTATTGATCGGTTAAAATAGTCTCTAGATTTATTCGACGAGGAATGATAAAATTTACTCATCGATCTCTTCCTTGAATCTCTGGTCTTTGAATTAACCTTTCTCTTTTCTTTGCTAAGATCCTCGGCTTTACAAGCCCTCTCAACTAGTATGACAAATTCCTTCAATTCAAGTATCCTGACTAACAATTTTATATCTTCATTTAGCCCGTTAACAAATCGTTTACACATGATTTCCTCATTAGATACATACTCTCGTGCATATTTGCTTAAACGAACGAATTCTCTTTCATATTCTGTCACTGTCATCCGACCTTGTTTCAACTCTAGAAACTCTTTATATTTCTGATCAAGAAATCTATGGCTTATGTACTTCTTTCGAAACTCGGATTGAAAGAACTCCTAATTAACCTGTTCTCTAGGAACCACAGATGTCAACGTTTTCCACCAATGATATGCATTATCTCTAAGCAAAGATACAACAAACTTGAAACACTCATCTGGAGTACAGGACAATTCATCAAATACTTTAATTGTGTTCTCAAGCCAGAACTCAGCCCTCTCAACATCATCATCAACTGTAGCCCAAAACTCTTCAGCCCCGTGTTTACGTATCTTATCCACTGGTGTCTTACTCAATCGAATCAAATCCATCACTTTTGGCACAATTGGAACTTGTTGAGGAACAGGTGGGGGTGGAGGTTGTTGAGAAGCCGGATTCATTCAAGTGAACTCTGTGAACCACTCACTTATCATTTGGAAGAAAGCTTGCTTAGCCTCTCCCCCTTGGCTACTTCAAATAGGCCTAGAATCAGCCAGCGCTGTCCCTTGAGTGGGAGCAGGTGCATTACTTTCCACATTATCAGCTATGGCTCAATCGGGATCCATTTGCTATATAAAAACACATTTGTAACTGCCAGGAATCATCACACTATCACAGTTTTTATATATGGCATGTATAGCTAGACTCTCACTCGCTACGTTAGTCCTAGAATCGACTAAACCGTAGCTCTGATACCAATTAAATGTAATACCCCTAACCCGTATTCGTAGCCAGAATAGGGTTACGAGGCATTATCGATTAACCACAACATAAATCATACATTTCACAACTCAGTAAATATTCAATAACAAATAACATTCATTCGCAAACACAATGTCCCTTAATTAGGTCTACAAGACCTTAAACATGTTTTAAAGAAGGCTCGAGACTAAACCGATCACATATGAAAACTTTGGGAAACTTAGAAAATTTTTAAATATTCAAGGGCCACACGCCCGTGTGAACAGGTCATATGCCTTACACGGCCACCAGACACGCCTGTGTCACAGGCCGTGTGAAAACATGGCATACTTACTAACTTGTACCACATAGCCAGAGACACGCCCGTGTGCCATGGCTGTGGGAAAATTAGGGAGGTTACTGACTTGGCCACACAATAGGCCACACGCCTATATGCCAGCCCGTGTGCCTAGTCCGTGTCAAACCTGTAGGATATACTGACTTAATTCGAAAGGGTACCCTAGGGGACGCACGGCCGTGCAGCATGACCGTGTGTCGCACACGGCTGAGACACACGCCCGTGTCTCTGCCCATGTGGACAAAAATAGGCCATTTGCAAAGCCAATTTGCAACCCTTTTCTCATGCACACCTAGCCATCAAAATGGTATCATTTCAACACATATATAGGCAGCCAAAACATGCTAATTCACTCACATATCATGCCATCTATCATTAACCATTTCAATTACTCAATTCCTTCTTCAAAACATACTAAATTACTAAGCCAAAATCATCACAACTTGCATATCTCCTAAATGAATTTTTTTCACCTTTCTATCAAACAAATCATGATTCTCAAAAATACCAAATCATCATCTATAATTCATACTAAAATATACCATTTCTAAAGCATTAATATATCAACTAATAACTAACCAAATGAGCAACCACTTAGTCAAACATGCCAAAACACATGATAATTTATAAACATCTCATATATCACTTGCAACATATAAATCAAGCCAACTCAAATGGCCATACACATCATTATTTACAAGCCAAGTCTCATGGCTAATATCATGACTCAAAACATACCAAAATGACACTATACTGTACATGCCATATACCATATATACAAAATGAGATGATCGATAGTGTAATGACGTTTCCTAACAATCTCTGACTCGAAACTAGCTTTGATAATCTATAAAACATAGACAAACAACACACAGTAAGCTTCACAGCTTAGTAAGTTTGTACTTATTATACTCAGCAGTTTAAAATATACAAATCATCAATTCATACTAATTGATATCTAATTCATGGTGACTAACAAACCTTTCTCATGCTTACTCAAGTGTTTATGAACAAGCTCATAACTTCTTCTATTTGAATTCTATGCTTTATACGTACATACCTGTACAAATTCATATCGAACTCATACATTTACATGATACTGTCGAATACTCGATATCTTGCACACTAAGTGCCGAAGCATAACTTAAACTATTACAATTTCGCACACTAAGTGCCTTTCATAGCCGAAGCTATCAGTCTTACATACTAAGTGTCGTATATAACTGAAGCTAATCCGAATCGCACACTAAGTGCTTTATATAGCTGAAGATATCTCAATACGCACACTAAGTGCCAAACATAATCAATTCATCGTCGTACACAACCATCGTCTCATATATATAATTTATTCAATATTAACACATTACAAACATAATTGTAACAATGTTTATCACATACGAACTTACCTCGTACTCACAATTGACGAATCGGATTGATTACTCGATAACCTTCGATTTTCCCCGATCTAAATCCGAATTCTTTCTTTCTTGATCTAATTGTATTCAAAATTAACCCATTTAATCACCAATTTATTCAATTTAATCCACAAACACATAATTTTAGCCAATTTGCACTTTGGCCCTAAACTTTCACATTTTAACAATTTAGTCCCTATTTCATAAAAACAAAAATTACTCAAAATTCAATAAGACCCATGCTTGGCTGAATTCTCTATAGGTCCCTAACAGCCCATATTTTTCATTTATTTCACAATTTAACCCCTCAATTTACACTTTTCTCAATTTAATCCCTAATATGGATTTTTACTCAAAATCACTTTACAAAACATGTATATTAAAGACCAAGCTTTCATAATTTATCATCAAACATCATAAAACTCATGGATCCATCAATGAAATTTTCCAAAATCACCAAAAAACTCAAAAATTAAGGTACGGGCTAGCTAATACTCAAAGCAACGATCACAAAAATGTAGAAATCATCAAAAACCGAGCTCAAAACATACCTCAATCAAGCTATGCAAGTGTCGAATATCAAAGCCCTATTTTAGCTTTCTTCTTTGCTTCATTTGGCCATAAAAGATGATAATGTAACCATATTTGATTTTGTTTTTACTTAATTATACATTAATTCTATTATTACCATTTTAACATTTGTTTAAAACATCATAAATCATTTAATGAATGGCTATTCATGTCAATTTCCATTATCCATGGTTTATTCACAACATAAGCACTTTACCATTAATGAATCATAGCAATTAAGCACTTAAACAATTTGAACATCAACTTTGCATTTTATGCGATTAAATCCGTTTGTCAAATTAAACATCCAAACAATAAAATTAGCACACAAAACTTTCACCCACATCTAATTTCATGTCGTAAATATAAAAATAATATTAAAATAATTTTTTGACCTCAAATTTGTGGTCCCAAAACCACTGTTTCGATTTATCTAAAACCGAGACGTTACAAAAGGTTTCTGAACTAAAAATGTAAAGAATTTCTGGAGCTTAAATAGGGTCATATGACAATTTCTGAATATGAATGAAAATTTGTTCAATTGAGAAAATATGCTCGAGAATATATTCCAATTGAAATTGCAATGTGTAAGCGGTTTGAAGATGACTTAAATAAAAATATAAAAGTATTAATTGGGATCCTCGAATTGAAAGAGTTTGTTGTACTAGTTGATCAAGCATATAAAGCTGAAGAGCTGAGCAAAGAGAAAAGACAAGCTAAGACTGAAGCTAGAGATTCAAGTAAGAGATTGATGGGAAAGTCATACCAATTAGCATCGAAGAAATCAAAGAAATATCATGACCATTCTACTACTTCTGCGGGATACTCCGATAGAGATAGAGGTACTCGACACTCCAGTTCTAAAACTCAGGCTACATCTGTAGTGAGTGTGGGTAATACTAGAAATACCAGACCCAAGTGCAAACACTGTAACAAGCTATATTTTCGTGAGTGTCAAATGAAGAGTGGAGCGTGTTTCAGATGTGGTTCCTTTGACCACTATCTTAGAGATTTCCCAGAGAAATCTGAAAAAAGATAATATTCAAAATTCGAGGTCGAGCAACACAACTACGAGAGGTAGACCACCTCGTAATCCTAGAAATGTGAGCAATAGCAATGGTGTGATGAAAGATTCTACTGTAAGGTCTGAGGCACAAACACCAGCTAGGGCTTATGCTATTTGTGCAGGCGAAGATGCTTCTACACTAGATGTTATTATCGGTAATTTTTCTCTTATTGATACTGATGTAATTGCTTTAATTGATCCTGGATCGACTCATTCATATGTTTATACAAAATTAGTGTCTAGTAAAAATTAACCTATTGAGTTCACTGAATTCGTGGTTAAAGTATCGAATCCTGTAGGCCAGTATGTATTAGTTGATAAGGTTTGCAAGAACTGTCCGTTGATGATTCAGGGTTACTATTTTCTGGTTGATTTGATGCTATTACCGTTTGATGAATTTGATGTGAAATTGGGCATGGATTGGCTAACTCAACATGATGCTGTAGTAAATTGTAGACAAAAACATATCATATTGAAATGTCAAAATGGTGAGATGCTTTATATTGAATCAAATAAATTGAATGGGTTGCCCATTGTGATACCAGCTATGTTAGCATAAAAATATGTGAGAAAAGGTTGTAATACTTACCTTACTTATGTATTGGATACTAAAGTGTCTGAGTCGAAGCTTGAATCAGTGCCAATGGTTTGTGGGTATCCTGATGTGTTTCCAAAGGAATTACCTGGATTACTGCCGGTTAGAGAAGTTGAATTTGCTATAGAACTTGTACTAGGAACAATACCAATATTGATAGCACCATACAGAATGGCTCCTACTGAGTTAAAAGAGTTGAAAGCACAGTTGCAAGAGTTGACTGATAGAGGTTTTACTTGACCTAGTTTTCACCTTGGGGTGCACTAGTTCTGTTTGTTAAGAAAAAGAACAGATCAATGAGATTATGCATTGACTACCGTCAGCTCAACAAAGTTACAATCAAGAATAAATATCCACTACCTCGCATTGATGATTTGTTTGATCAGTTGAAAGGTGCCACAGGGTTCTCGAAGATTGATATTCATTTTGGCCATTATCAGTTACAATGAAAGATTCTGATGTGCCAAAAATAGCATTCGGAACCAAGTACGGACATTAGGAATTTCTTATAATGTTGTTTGGTTTAACTTATGTACATGCAGTATTTATGAATTTGATGAATAGAATTTTTAGACCATATTTAGATAAATTTGTTGTGGTATTTATTGATGATATTCTGATATATTCCCGAGATGAGACTGAACATGTTGAGCATCTGAGAATTGTTCGCAAACTTTGTGAGATAAACAATTGTTTGCTAAATTTAGCAAATGTGAATTTTGGCTTTGGGAAGTTGGTTTTTTGGGACACATAATATCGGTTGAAGGCATCAGGGTTGATCCGAATAAACTTTCAATGATTGTTAACTGGAAACCACCAACAAATGTATCTAAAGTCGAAATTTTTCTGGGATTAGCTGATTATTACCGGAGATTTGTAAAAAAATTTTCGATGATAGCTACACTGATGACCCAGCTAGTACAAAAAGATGTGAAATTTGAATGGTCTGATAAATGTCAGCAAAGTTTTAATCAGTTAAAAGCCCTATTGACTGAAGCACCAGTTCTGTTTCAGCCTGAATCAGGTAAGGAATTTGTGATTTTCAGTGACGCGTCACTGAACGGATTAGGCTATGTTTTGATGCAAGAAGGTAAAGTAATAGCATATACTTCTAGACAGTTAAAGCCACATAAAAAGAACAATCTGACACATGACTTAGAGATGACAGTTATTATTTTTGCGTTGAAAATTTGGCGACACCATTTATTCAGTGAAAAATGTCATGTATGTACCGATCACAAGAGTTTAAAGTATCTTATGTCACAGAAAGATTTGAATTTGAGACAGCATCGAACTATTGAAAGATTATGAGTTAGTTATTGATTATCATCCGAGAAAAGCAAACGTAGTTGTTGATGCTTTGAATAGAAAATTCTTATTTGTTCTATGAACGGTGAATAACTTATTGTCATTATCTGATGATGGCTTACTCCTAGCTAAGTTAAAAGCAAGACTAATGTTTTTATAGTAAATCTGCGAAGCTTAGAAATGTAATAGTAAGATGTTAGCTAAACGGGTATAGTGTGAGTCGACTTCTGATTCAGAATTTCAGGTAGGACCCAATGATTGTTTGTTATTCAGAGGTAGAGTTTGTGTACCAAAGAATCCAGAGCTTATACAAAAGATTTTGCACGAAGCTCATGGTGGTAGCTTATCTGTTCATCTGGGGAGTACTAAAATATACAATGATTAAGACAGATGTATTGGTGGCCGAGAATGAAACGTGATATTTCTGGGTTTGTATCTAGATGTTTGATATGTCAGCAAGTTAAAGCTGAACATCAGGTACCTTTAGGACTGTTACAACTAGTGATGATACCAGAGTGTAAATGAGATAGAGTTACTATGTATTCTGTATCGGGGTTACCCCTATTTTCGAAAAAGAAAGATGTCATTTGGATTATCGTCGATTGTTTAACGAAGTCTGCACATTTTATTCCAGCACGTACAGATTTCTCACTTGACAGATTAACGGAGTTATATATTTCAGAGATTGTCTGGTTGCACGGAGTGCCAGTCTCCATTATTTTAGATAGAGATCTGTGGTTTACATCGTGATTCTAGAAAAAATTACAGGAAGCTCTGGGTACGCGGTTGTATTTTATCACTATATTTCACCCTTAAACTGATTGTCAGTCTAAGCGTACGATTTAGATTCTTGAAGATATGCTTCGGTGTTGTGTTTTAGAGTTCGAAGGCAATTGGAAAAAATATTTACCGTTAGTCGAATCCACAGATAATAATAATTTTTAATGAAGCAAAAAAATGGCAACGTATGAGGCTCTGTATGTTCATAAATGCCAAACTCTGTTACATTGGACTGAGCTTAGTGAGAAAAAGATACATGGGGTTGATTTGATTCATGAGATTGAAGAAAAAGTGAAAGTGATTCGAGATAGTTTAAAAGCAGCTTCAGATCATCAGAAATCTTATGCGGATCTTAAACGTAAAGATATAGAGTTTCAAGTTGGTGATAGAGTATTTTTGAAAATTTTGCCCTATACACTATTTGGTACTTTCAGTAAATTAATTCCGGTTATAATGGCATGTATAGGTAGTGTTCACCAATGTTAGCATATAAGGGTTTTGTTGAGACTAGCCACTTGAATGGCTTGTGTTTGGTATATTTTGATGCATATATATAAGTGACTATGTCATGTTTGATGTGTAATTGATATGTTACAAATGAAAGAAAGTAAAATGGAGTTTGAATATGCATACATGAATTTGGTCATTTAGGCAAATTAAGATTCTTGTTGACATGTCTTTAAGTTGTCAATTGAGGGGCCTAAGGGCATATTGGTTGTATGTTGTGATAATACAAGTTTAAGACTTGATTTTAACTTGATTTGAATGCATTTTTATGGCTTGTTGATATGCAAATTGTAACACCATTTACTCGAGTTCAACGCCAGAATAGGATACAAGGTGTTATCGTACTTAAACACATGCATACAAACATTTCCGTGCCATAAATTTTCGTCCAAATTAAAAATTTTTGAAAACCGAATATAAAGTCCCTAATACGAGCCCATGAGGTCCAAAACACGCTTCCAAGAAGATTCGGTACTTAACCGAGTACTTTAGAAAACTTTGAAAACTTTCAAGTTAAACAGAGCACATGCCCGTGTGGAAAAGTGACAAGCCCATGTGTTATCTTAACATGAACGTGCTGAAAGCCCGTGTAGCTCACACGGCCTGGGCATATCTGGACATGTCCGTGTCCTTAACCCGTGTAGATTTACTTTTCAATTTGAACCTACAGGGGTTTTCCCACGGCCTGGCACACACCCATGTTTATGGCCTGTGTCCCCCACATGGCCATGACACGCCTGTGTCTCAGCCCGCGTACAAAAACCTTAACATTCTATTTTTGACGTCATCAACCAATTCAGGGCACATAGCCAAGGCACACGCCCGTGTGTTAGGCCGTGTCCTCCACACGGCTGAGACACACAGTCGTGTCTCTGCCCGTGTGTTTACTACCATGCATATTGACTTGAAAAATTGAGGTGCAAGGGACACATGGCCAGACTACACACCCATGGGGCAGATCGTGTGCCACACACGGTCTAGACACATGTAACACCCCTCGCCTGTATCCAACTCCGGGACAGGGTTCGAGGTGCTACCGGAATTAACTCAAGCATACGCGTATAAAACCAGGAAATAAAATTTCTTTTAACTCAAAACTTCTTGTTCACATGCATACTGTCCCTTAAACGAGCTTACAAGGCCCAAAACATACATTCGGGATGGTTCAAAACCAAACCGAGAACTTAAGAAAAACTTGGAAAATTCATGCTTTAAGGCTCTACACGCCCGTGTGATCATTTTGACATGGCCGTGTTGGTTGCCCGTGTGCACCACACGGCCTAGTGTTCATCGGGACACTTCCGTGTCCCTCACCCGTGTAACTCTCTGTCCATTTGGTCATGAACAAAAAAAGGCACACGCCAGTGTGCTAGGCAGTGTCCACCACACGGTTGAGACACACGACCGTGTCTCTGCCCGTGTGTTTACTACCATGCATACTGACTTGAATTTCCAAGGTGCAAGGGACACACGGTCGGGTCACACGCCCATGCGTCTACCCGTGTGGACAAATACAAGGCTATTTTCCAAGCCATTTTGTCAGCCTCACAACATATGCTCACATACTTATACAATAGCATACATGGGCACTTAAACCTCCATAAACATGTTATGATCATGTCAATTTCTCATGCAATAGATATCATAGATTTTAATCACATCTTTACCACATTCATGCCATAATCATTATAAACTCATCACATAAGACCATAGCACATGCATGCATATATAAATAGGTTTACAACCTCAATAGCTAATGTAAGCCAATACACTTGGCTAAAAAAAAGGTCACGCACTCAAATATTTAAACCCCTATACATGCCATAGACTCAAAGTACTTGGAATCACTTACACCAATGGCGATAGCTTGACAGTGTGATAATATCTCCGACGAACTCCAACCCGAGCTAACCTGGCAACACTAGAGAACATGGGAAAGGAAGGGGGGTAAGCTTTACGCTTAGTAAGTTCATATGAAAACAATAAGCAACTCATTAACATGTTTTTATCAATGTTCCCAACAAATTCTCAAGTTCATGATAAGCTATCTTCTTGTACAATATTCAATAAAATATTTATATCTGGAGCTAAGAAACTCTAAATTAAGTTTTGTTAATTTTCCTTGAAACTAGACTCATGTACCTTTCTACCATACAATTTTAGGAATTTTTGGCTTAGCCAAATAGTACAGTTTATTCCTTAAAGTTACCCTTTTTTGCTGTCTGACAGTTCTGACCCCTCTTCTCTAAAAACTAATTATCTCATAATACGGGACTCGGATGATGTTATCATCTATTTATATTGAAAATAGACTCATTAGGGATGCTAAACATATAAATTATAAATCATAACCATTTTGTACAATTCATAATGATTTTCTCAAATCATAATAGGGAATTTCGAAGTCATTCTGACTCTGTCTCACACAACTTCAAATATCTCACTATAGGAGATTCTTTTGCTTACAAAGTTTCATTTATAATAAACTATATTCAGTAAGCTTTAATTCCTTATTTTATTCAGCCTCTAACTCATTTTTCACAATTTTTAGTGTATTTTCAAACTTACTCTACTACAGTAGCCCAAAACTGTCCAGGCTAATTTACTCATTCACAATTATCATTCACCAAATTAATACAACATCATTTCATCTATCATGGTAAGAACACATAGCAATGCACCATAAGCATGGACCCATAATCTCAATGTCATCAAGTATCAAAGATTTATTCCAAATCATGCCATTTTCATAGTATTCACCAAATACTATATACATCATAGATTATCACATATGAAGGCATTACTCATAAGTTTAGTGTACATACTTGTACAACTTGTAACATAACTAAAGTACATACTCACCAATGACTTACCTCATTGGAACCACTATCAAATCTTTCCTCGGATCTCCCGTTGAACACTTGGAATACTAATGGATACATGGAAGATTTCACATAAGTGCTGTATACGCAGCTAGACCACTCAATAGTGCGTAATATATGTAGCCAACGCTACCTCATAACATGTAACACATCCATAACGAACTCAGACCACTCAATGAGCTCAGATTTATAGTTTCCTAGTGACATGTCACTTGTATTTTAGACTATTCCTAACGTTCAAATGGGATTTTCCTTTCTCATACTTAGCATCACTATCATACTTGCTCGTAATGGCATCTCACTATGTTCATAACATATTTATACTTTCATGGCAATAATTGACATTTAAGGCATGTATCATCAAAAACACATCACATGGTAACAATAGAGCATTTAATTTCACATATTTCATATACCACATGTCATGTATCGCCATTTTCTTACATTTTATTTAATATTCTCCATGTCATAACTCCATACATTAAACAACATTCCATCAACTTTTCCAATATGTTAAATCATATAATATATGCAATATTAATAAGGAATGTAATGCAAACATAACTTTGCATTATTATTATCATATGAACTTACCTCGACACCAAATTGGTAAAAGAGGCCTAAACATCAATTTCTCGTTTTTCCTCGTTCTCAGACCGAATCTCATTTTTCATCATCTATAACATCACATTTAACTTATTAAAACAATATACTCATCAAAGTAGTCCAATGACACATTTTGGAAAATTTTACAATTTTGCCCCTATACTTTTCCATAATTACCAAATTGCCCCTAGGCTCGTAAAATGATTTTTATTCAATTTCTTTACTTTTTAAAGATATATGAACCATTTTCATACTATAGAAAGTCATAATTTCAACTATTTCACACATTTACAACTTGTTTTACCACTTTGCAAAATACCCCTTTTTAGATGTTTTCATGCAAACTTCTTTCACAAAAGTTGTTTATAACACTACCAAGACTTATATTATTCCATAAAAACTCAGAAAAAAAACACATATAATTTCGTGGCAAAACCTTAGACTCTTAATCATTTTGCAAAATAGTCCCCTCTTTTGACAGCTCATGCTTTAGGGGTTCCAAAAACACAAAATCATCAAGAAAAAGCATTAAAATCACTTACTATCAAAGAAGTTTCTTTGCTGAAATTTTCCAGCTTCAAAACCCTTTCTTTGCTGCCATTTTTGGTGAAAGAGAAGAAGAAAAATGAATGAAAATGACAATTTTTTGCTTTATTCTATTTTATTACCAAAAAAGTCATTCAAATCCCATAAAATATGGCTTTTTGACCAATCTTGTCTCCATTGGCCAGCCACCTCTATTAAAAAGGGTCTAGTTGCCCTTAAAAGCCCCAAATTTTAATTATCTAGCTATTAGACACATTTAGGTACTAAAATACAACTTTTACCTTTTATGCGATTTAGTCCTTTTTCGAAATTAAGCTAGAAATCGCTAAAATTAAATTACCAAAATTTTCATGCACCTTTATAAACATGCTATATCACATAAAATAATATCAAAATAAGTTTCTCCGGCCTCAGAATAGTGGTTTCAAAACCATTATTCTGACTAGGCCCAAAATCGGGCTGTTACAATTCTTTCCCCTTTTAGAGATTTTCGTCTCCGAAAATCTTACCAAAAGAAGTTGCTTTTAACTTTCATGAGTCACTTTCACCCTTTTCTCAAAATTACAAATCAACTCAATCTCATACTCAGTATTTCCTGTAGCCTTTCCATAGTTGTGGTATAAACCCCGGGCTCAATTCGAAATACTGGAGACTGATATTCTAAGAACTATAAACTCAGAAACATAACTCAGCCAGATTTGTCGAATAATATATCTGTACATACTAAAATAATCATGCGGACTTCCATCATCAATCTAATACAAACCAATTGGCATTCCTCCTTTTTCTTGGAGATGAGAGATATCCTGATACGAAATTCATAACAGTCATTTCTCATTTTCTTTTCAATGTCATCACTGACAATAATACTCTCGAATACATTTGATATTCAGCTTTTCCCTGTAGGCAACTCAATATCCTTTGGAAGAACAGGCAAGATGCTACTGTGAGCTCTCTACACGATTTTCTGCATAACCCAGAGTTTCTCGGTACTCAAATCTTACTCGGAAATAATAATAATAGAAGCCATAAATATATCCTCCTTGAAATTCCATATTGAAAGTCGAATCATGCTGTACTAGCCTAATTTATCATTTATAGTCACATCTCTATGCTCAGGCCATCGACTATTTAAAAATCTTACTAACATGAATTAAACGATTTCAACTTCATAAATTTGATCTCCTTATCAATCAGGACAACTTTACTTATAATCTCGAATGATAAAAGTCCAACTAATGTGTTTCCGTATCATACCTATAAGAATAAAATTTCTTCATTTCAGGTTGTACGTCTATTTAACCGTAATTGCACAACATTATTCCCGAACCAGAGAATAAACTTAATGCACATAACTTAATTTACCTTTACTGATAATAGTTCTTTACATGAAGATTAGAGAAATCTAGATACTAGAATTCCCACACTTCTATGATTGAACCAAAAGCATAATCATAATAGAAATTATTATCGCAAGTCAAAGAATATACTTAAAGATAAGCTAGATTTGATAATTCTCAAAATAAGAATGATAGGAAAAACCAAGATAAAGAATTCTAAGATATAATACTATACTAGAAATCCGAGAACATAACCCAGAAGAATATAATGAGAAAGGTTTGAAAAATCCCTCAGAGAAAACCAAAAAGAAACTGCCGTCTATACGCTCTAGAATTCCATCATAACAGAAATAATATATTTCCCGCATATATATATAAAACCATAATCAATAGAAGCATCAAAATGGTCTCACCTGAATTTTCACCATCGACTTCCTTTCGGCATATCAGAAAAGAATTCCAAGATATAAGAAATGTTGATCATAACTAACCGGATTAACAGACCTTTCCGTCTAATATCACAGTTGCTACCATTCTCATCCAATAAAATTTTCACTAGGAATGGACAACCATACATGTTCCCAAGGATAAAGGAAAATACAGAATACTCAAAAGAGAGAGATAGCCATAAATTTTTTTTTTGAATTTGTCATACTCAGACATCCTTGCAAATCCAACATCATTCCTCTGATTAATCCTATCGTCACTAATCCCATAATATTCCATTATTGCACTATTTAGTTTCACATTTGCAAGCTCATACTATAAATCTCTCACGAATCTTGTCATATAGCTCTATTCTGGTAAGGGGGTGAA